>NC_057814.1:108248524-108259483 GCF_018294505.1 Triticum aestivum | reverse complement strand
TTCTAAGACAATTTTGAGATGCCAACCAAGAGGACTATATGTTCTATAGTAGTCTAGCACATTTTACGGATGTTAGTTCACAATAAACTTCTGCAAGAATTGAAAACTTTTGTCAATATTTGCCACACAAAAGCAATTAGTTTTTTTGAAAAAAAATACACTCCCTCCGTAAACTAATATAAAAGCGTTTAGATCACTACTTTAGTGATCTAAACACTCTTATATTAATTTACAGAGGGAGTAATTTTTAAATTGTATTTCATTTTTTGGGATTCTACTGTTCACCTAGAGCTCATGTGGGCTTGAGCTGAGAAGGGGACTTTTGATTTTAGCCCGCTTACGACAGTTGTCTAAAACAAAATTAGTTTTTTTCTTTCTCTCTCAAAAATACTAATGTTTACCTTGCTTAGATTTCAAAGGAAAAAAATTTATTTTCCCTCCCTTGTTATGCAAAAAATAAATAAAGAATTTTCCTCTATTTGTAAAAACCTAAGGGCATCGTATCTAGTGCATCTAGGATAGCTCATGCATCTGTGTTCCCTCATTTCGCCAGTCGGCCGATAAACATCCCACACATGGGATCAAAAGCAACACAAAGTTGCAAAAACACACCCGACATCGTTGATTACTAAGTCTGCTAATTTTTCAAGTAACCCCCTCAACCGAAGCACACCTCCCAGTTCCCTACTCTTGGTTCGTCTCCCTCCCAATCCCTAGTAACCGCCCCAACCTACATAAGAACGATAGGCACGACCACGACAGCATATACTTGTCTGCCAAGATGCCCGAATCCAGTACATCGGATGAGTATTTCGAACAATCACCCGAGGAAGACCTTGAGAAGGATAACAATGAAGCTCCTGCGAGGAGAAAGAGACAAAGGATTGCCAAATCTTTTGGTAACGATTTCATTGTACCTTGTGGATGACACTCCCAAATCTATTGCAGAGGCATATGCATCTCCAGATGTAGATGGATGGAAAGAAGTTGTCCATAGTGAGATGGTTAATTCTTTCTAAAGTAACTTGGGAGCTAACTGAACGACCCTATGGTTGTAAACCTATGGGATGTAAGTGGGTTAGTCACATCAAAGATTGGCATAATTCGCTTCTCTTTGTCGTGCAGTTAGTCACATCTCTCTGAACAAGGCTGTCCCGAATGCGTTCTCGTGGCCATGGGCATCCTCTGGAGTGTATTCGGCGAGTTTCACATACGGAATGCTATGTCAGGGCATGACACATTTCCCTACTGCGTCTACGACCTGGAGATGTTGGGCTCCGCTTAAATGCAAGACTTTCGCTTGGTTGGCGCTGCAATGTAGACTCTAGACCTCTGACCGCCGGCATGCCCCGCAAGACCAAACTTCACTTGTTGTCAGGAGTGTTCTCACCTTCCTGTAGCGGTGAACTCACCTGGCAATCTGCTCCCTGGTCGTGGCTCCAGTGGTTTGGAGTTTGTTCATGGACGGGGCGAAATCTCTGCACGGTTTGCCGATGCATGCATCGACGATGCCTGTGGGTGTCGTTTCCTACTTGGGGGCGCTGCCATGGTCCTGATCATGTCCCTTCTCGAGTGCCGGGGGAAACCCTTATTCCGGCCGTCCGGAACAGGCGGTGGCAGCGTCGCGGCGTCGTTATCTTCATGAAGGCGCCGCCTTGGCTGCTCGCGGAGTCCTCAGAGCTAGAGTTTGGAGCGTCTCGCTTTTGGTGTGGATTGCCCCTCGGGGCTTGGGCCTCCAGGGCGCTATGTATGCCATCGCGGCGCATCTTGCGCGTCTTGCTCTTCAGGCCCGGCTAGGTCCTGCCATCCACCTGCCGACTCTTCTAGGCACTAGTGGTGGGAGGTACGTCGATCTAGTTAGTTTTGTAGTCGTCGGTGTGGCTTGGATATTGCTTGCAACGGTAGTGACGCGGCCTGTTTGCTCGGTGCCCCGTCTTCTTTGCTTTCTTGGCCAGGGATAGGGCAAGGCAAGTTCTCTCATTCTCATTGTAGTAGGTGTGGTTCTAATCCCAGGGATTAGCGTGATGTGTTTTGCCTTTTGGCATTGTACTCAAACTGTGGATGGGTCTCTCCACCTTTTTTTCTATCAATATATGATACACATGCTTGTGTGTATTCGAGAAAAAAAACTTGTTGACAGAAAGAGGATACGATGGACCACATCCTTGCCCAGTGTGTCTATGCTCGTGAAACTTCGCATAAGTGTCTCATGGCACTCGACATCCTGATCGTCAGAGGATTGTCTTGAAGATTGGTGGATTAGAGCCAGACTGCTGTTCATCTTAACAGCGTGGAGCGGCTTGTGGAAACAGCGTAATGGTAGGGTTTTCCACAACTTGGAGCAGCAGAACGTTCAGTCAGTGCACTAATGGCGCAAATTATAGTCTAGCCAGAGAGTCCGCAGCGCAAACAACAACAGCGTTTACCTCCGGTACCGATGAAATCTCTAAAAAAAAGCTTATATTTAGAAACGGAGGGAGTACTGTTGATAATATATATCCATGCCATGAGAGACGTGATTCAGGATCATGGTTCAGCCGAACCTATAGTCTATGCCGTACGATTTAACATCCTACTACATGTGGATCTGTGACATGCATGTCAACTGCATTTTTTAATCAACCATACATGGATCCTCATGAATAGACATGCATGCCAACTGCATTTTTTAATCAACCATGCACGGATCCTCATGAATAGTGTTTCGGAATTGCCTTACACACGATCTTTTCTCATCCGATTCTGTACGACAAGAGAGAGGCTTGGTTCAATCTGATGTGGCCCACAAGCCCAGACCAGTCTTATCGTACACCACTTTGGATGAATTTCATCGTACGTGTAGCAACACTCATAGTGTTTAGAAATCAATGGTGTCGAGCATAAGTTCGGCTGAACCATGGTTCCGTAAAACATTTTCGTCCATGCCATACACTTTAGTTTCCAACTCCCACATGACCAAACATATACTAGTACGTATACAGCTAGGAATGCAAATTCTTATACAAAAAGATCAAGTCATAAACAGCAGCGGCAACCATAAAAGATGCTACTCTTGATACTACAGGAAGTCAAGGATAAACATCAGCGTCTTGATACTAGCTACAGGAAGCCATAAAAGATGCTAGTCTTGATACTAGAGGAAGTCAAGGATAATCTTCCCGGCGTCGCGGGCTCCGGTGGCGGCGGCGCATGCCTTGCTGATGCTGGCGCGCGCGTCATTCAGACGATCACGGGCGGAGGCGAGCGATGTCCTCGCATCCTGCACCCCAGCCTCGCGGACGTTGAGAGGAATGTGGTTGAACCAGCAAGTGACGGTTACATCAAGGACACCAGATGCATAGTACCAATGCATTGCAGCTGCCTCGAGCATCTCGCGGGCATTGGCCACGGCAGCGACTAACTCATCTGACTGGACTCTCCACGCATTGGCCGGCAGCCCCTGCAGTCCATCCACCTTGGGATCAAGCCAGCGGGAGACGACGGTGATGGCTGCCTCCACCGACAGCTCCAGCTCGGCTACCTCGCGAGTCGCAAAGGCCAGAGAGTGGCTGGAGGTGAGCCGTTGCGCAGCATTATCTGGCTGGACCCGCGGCCTGATGGCGGAGTCGGTTTCGTGGATGGTGCGAAGAGCTGAGTCGAGAACTCAAGAGGCAAACTCGCACGGGAGATGCCACGCAGCAACCCCATCGCGGTGGCCGCCTGGGCCTTGAGATCAGCCTCCATCATTCACTTGATCTTGCAAAAGGAAACAACATCGGTTAGTCGATATTACTCCATCTCAAATAACTTATATAAGCATAGCAGAGGCCATATGTACAACAAGCAATACTCAGCTAGTTCAGCTTACAGCATTCAGCAGCTGCCTTTGTCAAATAAAAAGGAGAGTAATTGGCATGTCCTAGAAGGTACTCCCTCCATCCCACAATATAAGAGCATTTTTGACACTAGTACAGTGTAAAAAACACTCTTATATTATGAGACCGGGGAGTAGCATACTGTTATGTTTCTTGTGGCCCCGAAAGTTAAATGCTTCTGGCGGCGTGTCATTAATCAGTTTGTTCCGTGCCGTCAAATTAAGTAATTAGAGGATGAGACTGTGTTCCATGCTATAAGAAGATGTTGATGTTCCCTATCTATACCTATACCTATACTAATAAAGAAAGATGCGTTTTCTCCAATTTTTTCATCCGTTTACCCATAATTATTTTTTGTTTCTTCATTATATGAGGTGGTTTTTTTAGCAAAACTTGAGGTGGTACTAATTACGTATCCAGGGAGCCAGGGATCGAACTCCCGACCTCAACTCCAGCCCCCAGTGATGCATCCACCTGACCACGCTTATTCCCGTGCAAAATAATGGGTTTGTTGCGCAAATAAAATTGTCCCACCTCTCCTTTTCCAATCAGCATAAATCAGTTTATATACGCCTTCGAGTTTCCTGTGTATCAGGGAAATAAGAGGATTTCAGCCGAGGTGCAAATAAATAAGGAAGGAACGGAATTGACTTCCTTGTAGCAAGAAAATAAGGAAAGAAAAAGGAATTCTTTGTGGCGGAGAAAGTAAGGAATGGAATAAAAAGATTTCAGCTGATGTTCAAAGAAATAAGGATGGAAAGGAATATGTAAGGAAGGAAGAAAATAAGGAAGGAGTAATAGTATTCAACGTGGCTGTGGCATAGAAAGTAAGGAAGGGAACTGAGGATTTCAGCTGACGTGCCAAAACATAAGGAAGGAAAGGAACATATACGGAAGGAAGAAAATAATGAAGGCGCAATCCACGCATTATATCCATGCACTATGAACGCATTATATGGAAGACATTGCACATTGGTGGTTTTTTTACATCAGGGAGGATTGAAGGTTGCTTTAGCCAATTGAGATAAAAAAATTGTTCACGTGTAAAAACAAAGAGAAAAAAATTGTCTACCCATTAATGAAGCACGACCGGCAAGTCGAACAATGCATGCAATTCCCTGCAATTTTTTTTACAATGCATACAGTTATTAGACCTTGTGCAAAGATGATCGGCTTGAAAGAATCCCTCTTCTTCAAGTTAGACATATTTGACCATATTTATTGTGTTTTTTCAAACCATAGTGATTGCCTGATTGGATTAGGAGTGCCGATGGAGTGAGATGAACTTTTATCCTGTTGCAACGCATGGGTCATTTTTCTATAATGGTAAACTTAAATCGAGAGAGATGAATCGGGCGCTCATGCCGCAGCCACGCTTGCCAAAGAAATGGGGTTGATGGAGGCTCTCATGCACGACACAATTACAGCTGAATTAGTGGAATTAAGAGGACGGCGACGTGGTCGCGAGATGCCTGTAGGTGGAATATTTCAAATAAAATCCATGTTGTGCACAAACGTTGTTGTCCTTTAGCACCAAGAGATGAACATGGCATGTCATGTTTACTATGTGGTCAAAATTGTTGAATATTGCATTTGTTTTCTATGTGATAAAGAGTTTGTCACATCTTTAATTGTGTGCACAAGATGATGAGCTTGAAGATGTGGATCAAAGGAATTCCAGTATTGTTTCTCCTATATAGACGAGAGGCCTAAATCGTAAATTCTAACATCAAGTAGGATGAGTATGCTATTGTCGTGTAATGCATGCCACATGGCTGGCAAGTGGTGCACACGAAACATAAGGAGACGACGTGGTCCAAGAATTCGGAGGCGTTCCAATGACATTCAAGCGTCGGCTCGAAGCGAGACCTAGACGTGGGTTCATATATGGAGGCGCCAAGGAGCCAAGCTGTCGAGATATCGAAGAATGATGATGCCGAGGACGGCTATCTTGGTGCACATTACTGACCATCCCCTGTTCAGTTGCACCACGTTGTCGACCAAGAGAGGCCCCAGAAAGCATGGTGAGCAATAACTAGATGAGTAATCGTCATTTTGTTCTTTTGTCTTATTCATTGCAACAAATGAATTCTTCTGATAATGGTTCTGTTGTATTATTTGGGCATGTCCTAAAGACAAGCACTTCCCTTAGACAACACGCATGCATTTTTCTCTCACAAAAAATAACACACACTCTTGGGCGAGAGTCGACCCACACGTCTCTTCCTGTTCACTACTCTAAAAAGTACTTTCTTTCAAATGCATCTCCCACATGAGTAAATGCCATCGTCGGCCGCCATTCTCGACTGACGCCGTCCGTCCGCCATGCCACTCTCCAGCAACGTAAATCGGTCATTTTCTCTTCTCGTGAATCCCCACACATTCTCTGGACCCCGCCTAGCTTGAGGCTAACCTTATCCACTAGGATTTCTACCGTGTTGTCTCCATAAGTGTAAATATGTCATTTTCTCCAAGGGTGAATCCCTATACCATCCCTGTACGCGGCCTTGAGGCTAACTTTATCCACTCGGGTTTCTAGCGCATTGTCTCTTTGGATGCCGGCATGCCTTCCCCAGCTGGACTTCCTCGACGCCGTCCAGGTGGTTTAGGCCATGCATAATAAGCTATAAAGTATTTCTTTACCCCCGTTACAACGCACGGGCATTTTTGCTAGTAATGCATCATGAGTCTTGGGCGGTTGACCTGATGACCACACCATGGCTCTTGCCTTCTCCTGTGTGGTATGTGGAATGCAAGGAACGCTAGAAAACATGGTGTGAAGAAGAAACCTATTAAATCTAGTGCTCAGTGTGCAGTTGACACTGCTTTTGATCCGTGGAAGGTTAGACTCGGGTGTTGGGCAGGTGAGAAGCCAAAAACACATTGAAGTATTGGAAGCCAAAAACACTGCTTCATGAAAATCAATGTTGATGATGGTTTCCATCATGGTGCCCTTGAGGGTACTACAGGGTGTCTTATGAGGGATACGAATGGAAAAATCATGCAAAATGCTGCTCCAAATGCCTTGGTAATGGAAGCTAATGCACTTAGGGATGGTGTCTGCTGTATGGCGCTTGACCAAAGAATGCCCAAGGTGGTGCTTGAGAGTTGTGCTAAGTAAGGCCCTTGTAAACCTATATATGGACAAATGCTGGCGATGACACCTAGTCCTTGTAAACCTATATATGGACAAATGCTGGTGATGACAGCTCGAGAGTTGCTTCGATCCTAAGATCAATCTAAAAGATGCCACTTTATGGCATGGTAATGATCACCACAGCGGCAGTGACAGCACAGGCAGTAAACATGCATAGCAGCAGAAATGCACTTAATGCAGAAACTCGACCTACTGCCGCTGGATCATCGACGTAGATTCTTGCATTACAGAAAAAATCACAATCGTATGGCAGAGAAGAGATTAGTAACAACTATTTCGTCAGAAATGGATCATTACTTTGGAAGTATCAGTTTACCAAGAGCATCACAAACTCAATTCTGGCAATCATTCAGCGACTTCCATTCAGCACTAGTATTTCAACGACTTGCAGATGATGAGCAGCTTCATACATCAAGATGGCGATGGGGCCCCGAAACACGCGTCCCCGCGGGTTTTTACCCTATTAGGGACGAGGATGGACATCTTTTTAACCCGCGGGGCTGCTGTTGGGTAAAGTATAAAACCCGACACGTTTCACGGGTTCAAACCCGTTTCAACAATACCCGAACCCGAAACCCACAATCCCCATCAAAATACTACAATAAGCGTATTCGTGGAGTACAATCTTGAGAGTGATGATGATCATGGACATCCATCTTGCTCATTCTCTTCTTTGCAAGCTCCATTGCTTATGTCACTCTTCAATGAATGTGTTGCTCAAAAATGGCCAACAACTTTTAGGATGAAATCTGAGCTAGACCATTACTTGGAAGATGAGCTAGTTCCATTGTCCAAAGATAAATTCAGTGTATTAGATTGGTGGAATGTTGATGGAACACGCTATCTAACTTTGAGGCTGCTAGCATGCGATATTTTTGCAACTCCGGTCAGCATAGTTGCCTCAGAATCATCATTTAGCACAGGTGGTAGAGTTCTAGTTTTAAGCGGTAGAACTTCAGTCCTTATGTTTGCTTAAATATGCTGATTTCCCTGTGGGTTCCCCATGGGTTTCAAAAACCCGATGGGTTTAGGGGATGGGCAAAAATCTAGCCCCGTTTACGATGACAGGGACGGGGACCGGCTTCGAATTTTTTGTGGGGATGGGTTTGGGAAGGCAAAGCCCGGTGGGTTTCGTCCCGTTGCTATCTTGATGCATACATGTCTACAGACGGCAAAGGCTGAGATGAGGTGAACTTGGCAGACGGCCTTGGTGCCCTCGGAGACGGCGTGCATCGCGATCTCTCCGGGGAGGACGGAGGTCTGGACCCTAGATGGATGTGGATGGAGGAACACATGCCCTGGGAAAGCAAGGGCGCGCCGTCGCATATACGCAAATCAAGAAGCTAGGGCTTCGACCGTGGGCCGTGGCGGAGCTCAGCGGTGACGGTGCGGACGGAGATCGCAGAGGGGAGGAGGAGGGGGCGCGAAATTACCTACGGGAAGCCGCCGGAGACGGGGAGGCGGCGGCGGCGGCGCGTCGACGAGTCTGTCTCGGCCGAAGGGGACGAAGCCGCGGGCCCAACCTTTGGGAGCCCGATGGATGCAGATATGTCCCTCTCGCTTCTACGCGACTTGGTAGTTGGCCGGCCCGTTAGTCGCTTTGTTTGTCTCGGTTTCTTTTCCTCTTTTGTTTGTATATATACCGAAAATAATTGAATATGCATATTAAAAATTACTTTACTTAAATTATTTGAAATCGTCCATTTCATATTTTAAAAATGTTATCACAGTGTAAAATGCTTCTTAGTGTAATTTTAAACTATCTTGGTAGCATTTTAAAAACATGTTTGTGGCATTTTAAAAATGTGCACGCATTTCAAAATATTACATGATTTTTTAAATCCTATACAATGTATATTTTTGTGTGTGATTAAAGAATAGTTTCATGCCATTCAAAAAAAACTATGTTACATATTAAAATATTTTCATGTGTTTCAAACGTATGTTTGTGAAATTTTAAAAAACAATGTGTATACATTTTAACAAAAAAAGTATGTTACGTATTAAAATATGTTCAGGAAACTGGTCACTGATTTCTGTGTGGGAGAAGGGAGCAGTCAGACGCATGCAACTCCATCAATGGCTCCAACATGGACTAAGCCGAATGAGGGGTTTGTTAAGATCAATTTCGATGACGCTTTTTATGTCGATTTGGGGGCGCGTGGGGTTGTGCGGTGCGTTAGGAGCATGTTGGGAGTTCATCGGCCCATGTAACAAAGCTATTGAAGCTGCTAGTGAGATGGGTCTTCACCGTGTGGTCTTTGGATCTGACTCACTCCAACATGTCAATGCTATCAACTCTGGTGATCATGATTTGTCCCCCATTGACGTTATGCACCTATATTTTTATATACAAAAGGTGTTTTTATTGACTTATAGTGAAGCATTAAGCGGATACAAACACAATGAGCGAACATCCGACCTCTATATAATTAGGATGCACATAATCAACACCAACACACTGAGAAAAATCACACCGGCAAAAAAAATCATATAAGACCAAAAGTAGGCGTTGGCAGAGAAAGAAAAAGGAAAAGCGATCACACACTATGCCTTGGCGATCTGCTGCTTGAAGCGAGGAACCTCTGTAGTAATGGAATTGGAGATTCCAGCTAAAAGAAACTTAAGTTTGTATTTTAAAAACTTGACTATGAAACTTTAGTTTGGACTTTGGAGATTCCTTTTAGTAATAGATCTTTTTGATATGTCTCAGTCTCAGCGGCAAGGAAGAGAAAATGCATCGAGTCGTTTATCAAGAAAGTGGACGAGCATGGCGGTCCCTATATCTCTGAAGGGTGTACCACTTTTTTTTTTCAAGTCAGCTTAAGAGGTTCAAAAGAGAAAGTCACTCTCCTTATTCTTGGCTAGTGGAATGGAAGCAAGACTCTTTCCTATCCACTTTGCCGAGGGGAGAGAACTAAAAGATAACTCAAGCTAGACAGAAAGGTGCAAAAGTCCACAGTTTCTTAAGGATCCTGTAAGCAAGTAGGTTAAGATTGTCATTTAGCTTCAATTTCTTCAGTCTCACAAGCGGGTCCGCATGCAACAAAAGAAATTGTATTTTCCTACTACTCCGACCTTGCCCTGAAAGGATAAGGAAATTGGATAAGAGCGAGAGCTAGACTGACTGTTGGTCCAATGCTAGTGGAGGATTCAGACTGAGGACCCCCTGTGGCGGCTACTCATAAGAAGATGAAGGATTGAAAGAGGATTGATCACCCCTCTGATTTGTGATCTTTTAATAGAAAGAAAATTGGGGATAAAACCCCGACCTCTACATCGTAGATGCACATAACCATATATTTCTATTTGTTGAAAGATAATGACATGCAAAGTCAAACTTCAATTTGGTGTTGAACCGAGCAGTTTATCAACGGCTAGAAGACAAAGTTTGCAACACTCTAAGACAACACCTTCAAAAGGATCCACAAAATAACAGAGGCACATTCATTTAAAACATGTTTACTAGTGAATCACAAAATAATGATTTTATATTCACCTAGGGGATTGTTCGGTTAATCTCTTTCCCCCACAAAGGGATTGAGAAGTATCAGGGAATATCGAGGGGGATTTTGATGATTGAATCCTTTAACGGCATCCCAACGGCGTCTCCTAAAAAGGACACACTATTTGTCAGCGGACTGGCACAGACCAGTCTGTGGGCACGAATAACGGAGCGGCATCCAACCACATCCCCTAAATGTCTGGTCCGATCCGGTCATCCTTCATTTCAAGTTCATAGAAATACGAGCAAATTAAAGTGCGGTCTTCATAGCGGCAGATCACAACCAAAAAGAGGCAGATGTTCATACATGCGCCTGATTGTCAGATATCCAGTCCGGTAGACTATGACCCCCCCACCCCCCCGGCCGACATTTTTGCCCTCCCAGAACGACTATCCGATCCTTCTTGCTCACTCTACGGACCCCTCGTCATCACCAGCCGACT
>NC_057814.1:108240721-108248041 GCF_018294505.1 Triticum aestivum | reverse complement strand
CGGTGGCAGCCAGCGGCCGGTGCCCAGCGCGGTGACGGGGCGTGCTCCATTTGCAGGCCATGCGTGGGTGGGTGGGTGGTTAAGAGAGAGAACAAGAGGAGCAGAGAGAGGGGGGTAGGGATGCGTGTGGGTGGATGACATATGAACGGTATCGGACATGTAGCGCATGATAAGGACATATATAACATCTGTTTTGTGTCCGTTCGTACCCAGTTTCTCCCCAAATATGAAGAAAAAATAGGTCCAAGCCGACACACATCACATAGAAAAATGAGATGGGTCTCTGAATTGGTCCATTTTTTTCCACATGGACACAAACGAACACACGCGGAAGAAATGGGGTGCTGGGTTGGAGTTTGTGTGACCATGGATAAATTTTGTGTCAATTTAGCCATCCAAACGGATATATTTTGTGTCAGCTCGGCCTGTTGGTGTTAATTCGCCTCCAAATTCTTCTAAAAAGGAAAAAAAACTCGCCTTCAAACCCTCCAGTTCCCCAAGAAACAGAACCGAGACATTTCCTATTCGGCGCAATTAACGTAAAAACTGCAAACCGACGTGCAACCACCCTCCCTGCTGGGCCGGCCTGCTTTAGGTTTTTTTTTTCTCGTTCAAACGCAAAAGACAAGCGCGCGGGGTGGCTTGAACCCAAGACCTCTTTATTCTAGACTAGCAAAAATGCCCGTGCGTTGTAACGGGAGAAAAATCTTCCATGTTATTTGGTGTGTCCGTGCGTTGTCATGGGAGCACACTCACATATGTGATGCTATCAAGATTCGTCTTAACCAAAACCTAAATTATCCATTTGTTAAAGTATCATACATGCACAATACATGCATTTGCCTACATAGAGAGATGTGTAGTTCAATGACCATACATTGCTATGGAGAAAAAAAAAATCAACTGATTGCAACTTTCTCATTTCTCAATCTTGACCACTCTAAACTCTCTTGTCACCCAAACAACACAAATCTACTTTAGTCACGGCCAACGCGGGACAGAAGTCTCTGATGAAAAAAAAACTATGGGTCAAATGTACTTTGGGACGGTATTTTGGCAAAGAGTGTGTATCCATCCTTGACAACTTAAATTTTTCCACAGCCCCTTAGGTATTTCCGGAAACATCATACATCAATATCACGCTTAGCAATCTCAACCGTGGCATTGTATGAATCTCGGTGCAAAAGTTCAGAACATGTGTCCTGCCTATTTCTGTTTCCTAGGTTCAGAACCATTTAATAAAGTAAATAACTGAGCATTGTTGCCATGGTTAGAAATTAAATCAACTTAAATTAGCAATACAAGCCAGACAAAATCTGAGTTTATTCTTTCTTTTAGGGGTATCTGAGTTTATACTCGCCTACATGCTAGAGTAGGCCTCCTGCACGCGCGCATGCAAGGGGGTTCCACCCAGCGGTCTCCAGCCGCCTCTATAGCTATAGCTCCGGCGGGCTGCAACCGTCGTACCACCTCTTCAGAGTGCTCCCGTTGGCCTGAACTCCTCCTGCTCATTCCCATGGACGCGGCCAGTCCTTCTTCTCTAATTCCTTAGTATGACCCAGTTTAATCGGGTCTCTCACGAGTTAATTTCATAATTTTCTTCCCATGAAGAAGCAGACAAACTCCTTATTAATTCTCTGGGCGGCTTATTGGTATCAACTCGTAGATGTATTTAAATTGGTGAGATTTTGCTTAAGAAAGCGAGGTGGGACTATCTAATATCAACCAATCTTTCTTTAATAATTCAACAACATAAGGTTAGTCAGTTGGACTGCCCCTTATTCATCAAACAGGAGGTCTGGAGTTTGAAGCCCAGTAGCCGCTTCATTTTTTTTCCCACCTCCGCCAGACTACACGGTTTTGCCTAGGCTTGTTTTGGTGGGCTGACTCACGATAAAAGCACATACGAAAATTTTGACGGACGAACGAAATTACGGACGAATATTAGGTGGGAAGAAGCGATAATCCTTTTATTAATAGGTATAGATATAGATATAGATTAACGGCAGTAACCACGAGGGAAACCACACCTGTTGTGTTCACTTGCTCTCTTTTTCTTCTTTCTTATATTTCCTTTTATTATTCTTCTTCTTAAAGCCGTGATTTTTTTTTTCAAAAACTGTTAACTTTTTTCAAACTCAATGATTATTTAAATTGTGATCAAGTTTCTTTTTCAAAATTCATGAACTTTTTTCAAAACCGTGAAGGTTGAGTTGAACGGCGAGAAGTTGTCAGCAAAAAGCTTCTCAGATTACGTGCAACTGTATATTGACTCTGCTTTCAAAGAAGGAATCGAGCTACCAAGAATTTGCCAAAGGGTCAACGATCGTTGGGAGGTGTGTGTGAGTCTAAGTGAAGGCCAGTTTCAGCAGGTCAGTTTTGTAAATCAAATTGAGACCATAAGAGGCGGAACTCATGTTGACTACGTTGCTGACCAAATTGCCAATCATGTGCTGGGCGTTGTGAACAAGAAGCATGCTAACATGAAATTGCATACGGTGAAGGGCTACCTATGGGTATTTGTTAATGTGCTCATTGACAACCCTGCATTTGATTTACAGACCAAAGAGACCTTGATCACTCATCAAGGATGCTTTGGTTCCAAGTGCGAGCTCTCTGAAGATTTCCTTAACAAGGTCTCTAACTCAGGTGTTATCAGCAATCTGCTTAATTCAGTTGAGTTCAGACTAAGCAAGGAACTAAATAAGACTGATGGAAGCAAGAGGACAAGTTTTCTTGCCATCCATAAGCTGGAAGATGCATATGACGCTGGTGGGAGGGACTCTGAAAAGTGCACCTTGATCCTTACTGAACGAGATTCAGCAAAGGCTTTTGCTGACCATGATGGTTCCCACATCAAAGGGTTGCTGCTCAATTTCATTCACTCATCCTCGCCATCTCTCCTCAAAGTTCCTTCTTTCTTGGTTGAGTTCATCACTCCAATTATCAAGATAACTAATAACATGAGCAGATCTGTCAACTCATTTTACTCAATGCCAAACTATGAAGCATGGAAAGAGAAGTTAGGAGGAAATTCAAGTTTGTGGTCTATAAAGTACTACAAGGAACTTGGAACCTGCACAACGCAAGAAGGTCGGGAATACTTTGAAGATATCGACCATCACAAGAAGGATTTTGTTTGGGCAGATGACAAAGATGGTGAATGTATTGAGTTACTATTCAGCAAGGAAAGGATCGCTGGGAGGAAGGAATGGCAACACATCAAGTACAGTGATTTTATCAACAAAGAGCTGATCCTCTTTCCGATGGCAGACCTTGCATCCTATGTACCTTCAATGGTTGACGGCCTTAAACGAGGACAGAGGAAGGTTTTGTTTTGCTCATTCAAGAGGAATTTTGTTGAAGAAGCTTTTGTCACCGAGCTCATTGGTTATGCGTCAGAACACTCAGCATATAGTAAGCAGAGTCTAGCAAGCATAATTATAGGAATGGCTCAGGATTTTGTTGGCAGCAATAATATTAGTCTTTTGGAGCCCCAAGGCCTGCTTTTTTTTTTCTCAAATACGCATAGCATGCGTATCTTTCATTAATGGGGGAGAAAAAGGGTACAAGAAACTCTCCACTGAGGGGGTTACACACCCAAACCACGGTTGTACATGTGGCTACATTTCACTAGACTCCCACCTATGAATCCGCCCGAAGAAGCTATCTAAATCCGACTTTAGGATGCCCGCCGTCCTCCAAGCCTTGCCCTCGTGGGAGACCCGTGCTAGTAGCCTCCTTAAAGATGGTGTTTCGCCGTCGAACACGATCCCGTTGTGGTGCTTCCACAATTCCCACAAGGCAAGAATAAGTATTGCCCTTACATCCTTCTCCTTGGCTCCATGTATCCGCTTGTCTAGGATCCACTCCGGTAGGGTGTCATGCGTGGTCGGCGTCCATTGCGGCACTTCCAGGGCTTGGCAAATCTCCAGCCAGAAGGTTCGTGCGAAAACGCACTGAAGCATGATGTGGTTCATTGTCTCGTCATCTTGGCTGCAAAGTGGGCATGATTGTTGGTGTGGTAGCCCTCTCCTCGCTAGGCGGTCTGAGGTCCAGCAATTGGGTGGAAAAGATGCTGGCAGTACTAAGGACCTTTACACCAGATTACCACCTGTCACCCGTTTAATTTTTCCAAAGGATGATGATATTCTTCTGAACTATTTGAATGAAGATGGACAGTCAATTGAACCCAGTTGGTATATGCCAGTCATTCCCATGGTTTTGGTCAATGGAAGTGAAGACATGGGCACTGGCTACGTCCCATGGTTTTGGTCATTCCTCGATCCTCTCGTTTGAACGAGCTTCTGGGCCGGGTTGGGCTGACGTTATGCGAAAAGGAGACGGGCCTGACTAGGACTGGGTATGAGGCCCAGGACCTTAGCCAGGTGACCGAACGGCCTATCGAGGAGGCTAGCGACGTGCATGTGATCGAGTCGATGAGTTCGACTAGTCCTGCACTTCCTCGTCTGTTTCGTTCGTCCAGGGCGGCTAGGGTCCGCAAGGTTGCTGCGCCTGGCTTCCCTCGGATTGGTTCTGGAAGGGCTGCACGTGTTCCGCCGGCTGCGGCTATGGCCGGTCGGGGCGCTGGCCCCCCGCCGAAGCATTTGAATGGGACTCCGGCGATCGGGATCTCCCACATGCAATCGCAGCGTTTGAATCACTTGTTGGGCTGTGATGGGCCGGATCGGAGGGAGCCAAGTTCGCGAGTGGATGGGCCAGGGTCAGATGGGTATGTGGCCCAGTCTGTACCGGACCTGAATCCTACTCCCCCTCGTAGCAGTCCCTCATGCGCGATCGCGATCGATCCTTCTCCCCCTCGTGCGTCGTACTCTGTTGGTGCTAGGGTTCCAAGGCGCGGGACTCGCGGCTTCCCGACGTGTGGCTCGGGTCGGGCTAGGAGGATTCGACCCTTGCTGGCCATGGCCGGCCGCGGGGCTGCGGCGCCGCCAGCCAAGACGCAAGCCGCCTCTGCTCCAGCAGGTCGGGGCGGGGCTACCCCGCCGCCGGTGGCGGGTGCTGGGCGCGGTGCCCTGGTGCCGCCCGGCCAGAGACCGCCGGCGGGCAGTGGTGCAACTCAGGCCACCCAGGGTCGTGGTAATGGCCGCTTGGGCGTTCGGCCACCGGGGCAACCTTTGCAAGCTATGGCCGGTAGGGGCGGGCTGAGGCCGCCGGCGCCAGGTCTGGCTTCCGTGGCGCAGCCGGCCGCGGGTCGGGATGGCCCTCGCCCTCAGGCGCCGGGCGCGGCTGTTGTGGCTACTGCAGGCCGGGGTGGTGCGGCCCTTGGGGCTGTGCAAACGCCGACAGCCGGTCAGCCTCGTGGCGCGCCTCCGCCTCACTTCGTCGCGAGGCCTACTCACAAACGTTCGGGACAATCGCAGACGACGCAGAATTCGAACACTAGAGGCTCCTATGATCCGCCACGAGGCCAGTGGGGCGACGATGGTTATGATGTGTATGGAGATGGACAACATCGTGGTTCCTCATCTACGGGTGGAGGACGTGGTTATGCCTGGCAGAGTGACGGGTCTGCTGAGAGACCGTTTCTCGGGCCTCCAGGAGGTTTTGTTGAGGGTGCTTCTGGTCCGGATCACTGCCAGAGAGGGGGTCACCGTGGACATCGCGGTGGTCGGGGCGGTGGACGCGGGAGGTATCATCGCAGACCGCCGCCGCCTTCGACAGTTGTTGACCAAGCGGAGTCAGTACGGAAGACCGATAACGCTACCGCGGAGCTCCCTCCCCAGGCAATGGAGGTGGTAGCGGCTTTAGCCAATGTTGAGGCTCCGGCGACTGGGAGTGTGACTGAGGCTACAGACAGGTCTGAGGCTGAAAGGGTGTCCAAGTGGGCGCGTAAGAAGGAAAGGATGCTTTGCTACCGTTGTGGTGAGAAGGGCCACTTCATTGCTGATTGCGTGGCAGAGCTGTGTGAGTCCTGTGGTAAGCCGGCACATGCCTCGGGGGACTGCCCATTGTTGCGTGACCAGGCTCCATCTTTGACTATGTATGGAGTTTATTGTGCCGAACTTATGTTCTTTGAGTCCCCGGCTGCGAGAGAGATTCCGGAGGAGACTTTGAGCTTGACCACCGGGGTTGTCAAAGCTACTCAGGGTGAGGTTTCGGAGGCTCAGATTGTGCAGAGGCTTCAGGAACTGGCACCGGGAGACTTCCATTGGGAGCTCGTTCCTCTCGAGGCCAAGGTTTTTAAGGTGGAGTTTCCTTCAGTGGACGATCTGCAGCGACTGTTGAGTTTTGGTTTATGCAGAGTTCCTGGCACTAGGTGCATTCTGGAGTTCCATGAGTGGCAGCAGGTGGAACCTAAAGGAAAGCCGCTTACGCAGGTCTGGTTGAGGTTTTCGGGGGCTCCATCTAAGCCTTTGCAGGATGTTCGAGTCGTGGCCAGTATGGGCATTATGGTTGGCAAGACGGAGAAAGTGGATATGGCCTTTACTCGTGCACATGGAGTGGCACGCATTTTAGTGAGCATTTTGGATATTGAGTTCGTGCCTGACGTGGTTAACTGGACCTATAGAGGAGAGGTGTTTCCTCTTGAGATCGAGTTTGAGGACGCTGCCCTGTTTGCTGACGCAATGATTGGGAATGATGTTGACATGCACAGGGGGACAACATTGCGGGAGCGGAAGGGGCACCGACTGATGAGTCGACCTGTGAGGGGACTAACGGTTCCCGTCCTGTGGCTCAGTCCGGGGATGGGACCGGGGTTGAGCCGGCACCTACACCATCGGTGCCTATGACCTCGTTGCGGTTCGGGTCTTTTGAGCCAGCCTCTGCCCCTCCCAGATTTTGGAGTGACCGGGTAGATTCTGATGAGGCGTTTGAGCAGTCACTACCTTTGTTGGAGTTTGAGGATGCCGGTGGGGCACTGGCTGGATGCTCCGTGCGGACATCGTCGGTGAGGATTTTGGTTGGCTCTGGGGACGGGAAGTCGGTGGTTGCTTCACCGGAGGCTCTCTTTCCCTTGGGCGTGGCGGCGGCGGCCGCGCCTTCTGTGGCGTTGGGGGAGGGGGGCTTGGGGCAGGCGGCTCTGACTCCCACTTCCCCCTTCACTTCCCCGACATCGGCATCGCTGGTCATGACGGGACCGGCAGGTGCTGGGAGTGGAGGTCCGAGGCAGGCGGCCTCGGCTCTCTCTCCTTCGGGCGTGGCGGCGGCGCCCGCGCCTTCTGTGGCGTCGGGGGAGGGGGATTTGGGGCAGGTGGCCCTGACTCCTCTTTCCTCGCCGGCGGTCAGGAGGACCGCATCTCCTTCGCCAGTGGCGGCGCCCGAGCCTTTGGTGGCGTTGGGGGAGGGGGGTATGGGGCA
>NC_057814.1:108220260-108240373 GCF_018294505.1 Triticum aestivum | reverse complement strand
CTGACTCCTTCCTCGCCGGCGGTCAGGAGGACCGCATCTCCTTCGCCTGTGGCGGCGCCCGCGCCTCTGGTGGCGTTGGGGGAGGGGGGTGTGGGGCAGGCGGCCCTGACTCCTCCTTCCTCGACGGCGGTCAGGAGGTCCGAGCCTCCTCCCAGCGTACCCGTTGTTAGGGGTCTCGGCTTGGGGCACCTGTCCGAGGGGCATGGGAGCCCGCAAGCGCCTCCTTTGGTTTCCTTAGTTGACCCTTCGCGGGTTTCAGCGCGAGGGGTTACTAGGGAAGAGGTTGTTGCTTTTGGTGGGATCCCGGACCCGGCCTCGGCGGGGAGGCGGATGAGTGCCCGCATTCAGGAGCTTCCGGAGGTTGATGACATGCAACAGAGGTGCGCTATGAGGGCGGCCAAGCTTCATGATGCTGCGATCTCTACTGGTATGTCCGTCAACATATCTAATTCTTTATTGCATTTTTCTCCTGAGGAAATTATAAATAATGCAAACCAATTAGGATTTTCACTTGGGGCTACAGATAGTGAGATTTCCATGTCGGTGAATGATTTGTTAGATTTGGAGGCGGAGCGTGCCTTAGAAACTATTCGTAATATTGCAGCGGTTAAACCCATGAATGACAATGAGATTAATGCATTAGGGGTTAGAGTGCTCGATAATATGTGTGTGGATCTAGCACCATCCAATCATGAGTCGGAGGACGATGATATGCCCTTAGAGAATGCAGTTGTTTGTTCCGCTGAGCCCGGTTATGAGGATCGGGAGTCAGGACTTAGTAAACCCAAGCGTAAGTGGAAACGGAAACTTACCCCGCTTCTGCAGTTCGTAGGAGTGCTAGGATTCGGACGACTAAAAAATTTCATGATGAGTGATGAAAGGAATCTTTTGGAATAGCAGAGGTCTGAAAGACTTGGCTAAAAGAAGGTTTCTTGCTAAGGCTTCTCTGGAGCATCGTTTAGATTTTATTGCTCTATCAGAAACTGGTAGAGATAACTTTGCGCCCCAGTTCCTTTCCTCTCTTGCGGGTGGTGTTGATTTTGATTGGCATTGCCTCCCTCCGCGAGGAAGATCGGGTGGTATCTTGCTGGGTGTGAGATGCGATTCGCTTGAAGTCCGGAGTGTAGTGATGGGTGACTTCGCGGTTAAGTTTCGAGTCAGGTCTAAGGCTGATGGTTTCAGCTGGGCATTGGTGGTGGTTTATGGTGCCGCACAGCCCGAGCTTAAACCGGAATTTTCGGCGGATCTTGTTCGGATTTGTGGGTCCGAACAGCTTCCAATCTTAGTTGCGGGTGATTTCAACATCATTAGGAGGAGAGAGGAGAAGAATAATGATAACTTTGATGGCAGGTGGTCGTTCATGTTCAATACTATTATTGAAAGCTTGGATCTGAGGGAGATAGAGCTTTCTGGTAGAAAGTTTACCTGGGCTAACTCTTTGCCCAACCCGACTTACGAGAAGCTTGATCGCGTTCTTGCGAGTGTGGAGTGGGAACAGAAGTTCCCGCTTGTGACGGTTCAAGCTCTTTCTCGGGGTTTTTCCGATCACACACCCCTGTTCGTTGACTCAGGGGAGCCAAACCACGTGGGAAACAAAAACACCTTTTCTTTTGAGATGGCCTGGTTCGAACGCGAAGGGTTCATAGACCTGATCGCTAGTGAATGGGCGAAGGGTGTAGGCGGTAGGACCGCGGTTGAGCGTTGGCAAAATAAGATTAGGAGTTTGCGAAGCTTCTTACGAGGTTGGGCTAAGCACCTTAGTGGGGTATATAAGATTGAAAAGGACAGGCTCCTCTCTCTTATACAGAATCTGGACGTTAAGGCCGAATCCACGATTTTGATGCCTGCTGAGCTCCAGGTTAAAACTGATGCAGAGAACAGGTTGAAAGAACTTCTCCGCGAAGAAGAATTGAAGTGGGCTTTGCGGGCCAAGGTTCGCAAAGTGGTCCAAGGGGACGCGAATACTCAATTCTTTCATCTGATTGCTAATGGTAAGCAGAGAAAGAAGAGAATATTCCAACTTGAACAAGATGAGGGCACTATTGTAGGACAGGATAACCTTAAAACATTTATAACCGAGTATTATAGGCAGTTATTTGGACCTCCGGAGGATAATTGTGTATCTCTCGATGACTCCAGAACTGAGGATGTGCCTCAACTTTCGGCTGCTGAAAATGATATTCTGGTTGCCCCGTTTTCGGAGGAGGAGGTGTTTGATGCTATAGCACAGTTGAAAAATAATAAGGCTCCCGGACCGGATGGATTTCCGGCGGAGTTCTACAAGAAGTGCTGGCATATTCTTAAGGGGGATTTGTTACCTATGTTTCATGATCTGTTCTCTGGACAGCTTCAATTATTTCACTTGAATTTTGGAACTATCACACTGCTTCCTAAGAAGACGGACGCTGTGAGAATTGAGCAGTTCAGGCCGATCTGCCTTCTCAATGTTAGTTTTAAAATATTCACCAAGGTCGGGACTAATAGGCTCACACAGATTGCGCATTCTGTGGTGCAGCACTCCCAAACTGCTTTCATGCCGGACCGAAACATCCTTGAAGGGGTGGTCGTCCTTCATGAAACGCTCCATGAAATCCATTCCAAGAAGTTAGATGGTGTCATTTTTAAGGTGGATTTCGAGAAAGCGTATGATAAGGTTAAATGGCCATTTCTCCAACAGGCATTGCGAATGAAAGGTTTTGATGAAGTCTGGCGACGCCAGGTTGAATCATTTACGCAAAAAGGGTGTGTGGGAATTAAAGTGAATGACGATATCGGTCATTACTTCCAGACACATAAAGGCCTAAGACAAGGAGATCCGATGTCCCCTATCTTGTTTAACATTGTGGTTGATATGTTAGCAATCTTGATAGGAAGGGCTAAGGAGAATGGTCAAGTGGGTGGCTTGGTACCTCATCTGGTTGATGGAGGTGTATCCATCCTTCAGTACGCTGATGATACAATCATCTTTATGGAGCATGACCTAGCCAAGGCGAGAAATGTGAAGCTGGTGTTATGCCTGTTCGAACAATTGACCGGGTTAAAGATTAACTTTCATAAGAGCGAGCTGTTCTGCTTTGGTAGAGCCAAAGACGAACAGGAGGCTTATCGGCAATTGTTTGGGTGCGACTTGGGGTTTTTACCTTTCTCGTATCTAGGTATTCCAATCCACCATAGAAAGCTGACCAATAGAGAATGGAAATGCATCGAAGACCGGTTTGAGAAGAAACTGAGTTGCTGGAAGGGCAAACTCATGTCATATGGAGGCCGGTTAATTCTGATTAATTCGGTGCTCACGAGTATGTCTATGTTTCTCTTATCGTTCTTTCAAGTCCCAGTTGGTGTTAGGAAAAGACTGGACTTTTATCGATCGCGTTTCTTTTGGCAAGGTGATGATCTCAAAAGAAAATACAGACTTGCAAAATGGGATATCATCTGTCGACCGAAAGACCAAGGGGGTCTTGGTATTGAGAATCTTGAAGTTAAGAACAGATGCCTTCTTAGCAAGTGGCTGTGGAAGCTTTTTTTTGAGACTGATGCCATGTGGGCCCAGATCCTTCGCGGCAAGTACCTACAGACAAAGTCCTTGTCCCAGGTCACAGTCAGGCCAACTGACTCGCCTTTCTGGAAAGGCCTGATGAAAGTCAAACAATCTCTGTTTAATAGGACAAAGGTTGTTATTGGCAACGGCGCTACTACGCGCTTCTGGGAGGATACTTGGCTCGGCGAGACACCCTTAGCCATTCAATATCCGTCTTTATATCGCATAGTTCAACGACGTGAGGTGTTCGTTGCTACGGTGTTTCAATCCATCCCCCTTAATATTCAGTTCAGACGGTCGTTAATGGGCAATCGTTGAGAAGATTGGCTTCGTTTAGTTCGACGACTAATGGATGTCCAGCTTTCTCAACTCCTCGATGAATTACGCTGGAAACTGACTAAGTCTGGAGTATTCACGGTTAAATCAATGTATATTGATGTAATTAATTCGAGCTCCATTCCTACCTCCAAGCATGTTTGGGCTGTCAAAGTTCCTTCGAAAATAAAAGTGTTTATGTGGTTTCTCCATAAACAGGTTATTTTAACCAAGGATAATTTGATTAAGCGTAATTGGACAGGACCTACGAGGTGTAGCTTCTGTGATCGGGACGAGACGATCAAACATCTCTTTTTTGATTGCCCATTGGCCAGAGTACTTTGGCGGACGGTTCACATTGCTTTTAATATTACTCCACCGATTTCTGTCACTTCGTTATTTGGGACATGGCTCACTGGGATTGAGCCTGAATTAGCGAGACATATTCGTGTTGGAGTTTGCGCTTTGTTGTGGACTATCTGGACTTGCAGGAATGATTTGGTTTTTAACAGAACATCACGTGTTCACTTTTTGCAGGTTATTTTCCGAGCTACGGCCGTGATCCGTTCATGGTCGCTACTCACTCCGATGGAGGCCAGGGAGTGTTTGGTTACTGGATCTATCCGCTGGGAGATGGTAGCTCGGGATATCTTCAACCGGTTTGGATGGCGGTCATGTAATAGGATAGGCAATTAGTTTCCCTATCTATCTTTAGCCAGCCGGTTGTGGCGTATTTATCTTGGCTAGTCTGTGTGTTTAGCCTCTTTTAGCTCTGTGTGAGCTGTCTTTTTATTACTCTTCAGTCCGAGACTTTGGAACCTTGTTGGAACCTTTTATTTTGGTAATAAGATGGCCGTATGCATCATTTTGATGCAGAGGCCGGGGAGATCCCCCTTTTCGAAAAAGAAAAAAAAAATGGCTACGTCCCAAACTATAACCCAAGAGACATTATTGCTAATCTGAAAAGGATGCTAAATAAAGAGCCTGTTATACCAATGGACCCTTGGTACAAGGGGTTCCAGGGCTCATTGACGAAGACAAGATCAAAGGAAACTGGTGTGACATATACCATCACTGGTGTTATAGAGGAAGTTGATTGCAGGAAGCTTCACATTACTGAGCTTCCCGTCCGCTGCTGGACTGTAGATTACGAACATTTTCTGAAATCCATGTGTCCTCATAAGGAGAAGGAAAAGGGTAAGGGCATGGACAAGGACAAGGAGCCACCGTTTCTAGAGGGATATAGGTCGCGATGTAGTCATGCAGATGTGTATTTTAAGGTTATACTGAGTGAGCAAAACATGAATGTTGCTAAGAAAGAAGGCCTTGAGAAGAAATTCAAACTAATAACCACAATAGGAACAACAATGTACTTGTTTGACTCACATGGTAAAATCAGAAAATATGACACCCCAGAAGACGTACTTAAAGAGTTCTTCCCACTGAGGCTCGAATTCTATGCCAGAAGAAAGTCTGTAATGGTGGAAAATATCAGGAAAGAGGTGCTGAAGGTTAAGAATAAAGTTTGGTTTATTCTTGCTTATATTTCTAGGGACATCATTATCATTAACAGGAAGAGGGTAGAGCTATTGCTGGAGCTGAAGCGGAAGGAGTATCCTCCTTTCCCAGAGAAAAAACCCATAGAAGAAATAACTGACAACAGACTTGCTGAAGCTGCAGCAGGGGTTAATGCAAGTGATTATCATTATCTTTTCGTTGCCTTGTTTACGGAGAATGTGCCGGACCTCATTGCGCAACAGGAGAAGTTAGAGGGCGAACTTGAAAGCCTGCTTAATACAGAACCAGAAATTCTTGAGAAGGAGCTGGATGTGCTTGATGCAAAATTTGAAGCTCAACAGGAGCAAAGAAGATATGAGCACCAGCATATCTTTTCTGAAGGTGCGAAGGCGTCTACAACAGCACCCTGGATACAGCCTGAGAAGGCTACGGCCAATTCTCAGAAGGCAAATTTGTCTGTGGGTGACAATGAAGAACATGCAGCAACGTTTCTGACAGCAGCACAAAACAAGAAACCACCCAAGAAGGCAAGTGCACCGGTGAGAGATGATGACGAGGGATCGCCTGCTCTGAGAGACTGTCTTGCTGCTTCTATCCTTCCAGAACCAAGTGCCATGGAAGCTCAGACCAAAGAAGAACTGCAGAAAGGAAAGAACGAACCAAGCAAAAGACACGCGTCAGAGAAGGCCATGCCATCCTTGACTGAGTTTTCCGAGGAAGACATGGAGGGCGAAGATGAGGAATTTCCCATGGAAGTTGAGAAGGAAACTATAGGTGGAAAGGCAGCTGCCGAGATGCCAAAGACTGCCATCAGGAAGAAGGTGCCAGCTGAGAGGGAAGGCATGAGGCATAAAGTGATGGAAGAAATATTCAAGCCTACTGATGACAGTTCCGGTGCTTCTCCAGAGAAAAAGAGAAGGTGCAAAAGATGAGGGGCTCCCCCTTCAACAAGAAGAGCGGCTCGGTTTTGCACAGAGTTGTGAGCGCTTCAACAGGAACACAAGATGCCGAGGCACCTTGAAAGGATCTACCACTCACATATAAACCCTAATTACTGTAAATAAAGTATATATAAAAGTAAATGGCAATATTCTTCTTGTCTTTATTGCGCCCTGTTCCCCTTCATATATAGATACGACTTGACCAACAAGCTGGTCAGTCTATTCAAGCTCTAAAATAATTGATCTGCTAAACAACACAGAATTGTTTCATGAACAAAACCATAGTATTAGTAACATGACGAAAAGAAAGCTAAAAAGGCATTGAGATGATAATAGAAGTTCTCTGCCTCTGTAGCTTGGCAACTGGAAACCTCCTTGAAGGTCATGGCATGATCAGTCAGTTGCAACATTTGAATACATGCTGCTATATTTACATGTCTCCCAGTTCATAGTACATATGCTGGAAGATAATGAATGTAAGCTTTGGATGTTACTTTTAAAGAAACCTCATATCAACTTGCATTGATTTTGGATATCATGCCATAGCATACTCTTCTCTCAAATTTATATGAGATGGCAAGTTTACTGGGAGGATTCATTTGGGCTGCAGCTTACTATTTGTCCTATATTCTCAGCCAGTTTGACCAGAGTTCTAGAGCTGCACCGCCAAGCTCCAGGACATCGTCGGTGTGTAGTAGAAATGACACATTTTTGTTCACCATATTTTTCTAAGAGGAAGGACTGGAACGAAACTGCACGTATTTCGCAGAGGTAGTGAAATGGAATGCCATTGGGAGCCTTGTAATACGGTTTTCTCAAGATGAACAAACAACGATGTCGGGACACATGATCATCATGAAGGCCTGCATTCTAGGATGCCTCCCAGTCCCAGTCCTACTGAAGGCACTCAAAATTGACCTTATTGGTGAAATTAACTTTCAGATCATTTAGCTTCTCTGGAGTATAGAGCTAGCCAAGCATTCCTTCTCCCCCTCTTTATAGAAAGAGCAATGGAGATATGCTCTGTTTTATCTGATTCCACAACCTGGCAGCCATGCATGGTTCGATAAGACCACATATTTAGTTAGACTCTCAGTTGTATTCAAGTCTGCATGCTGCAGATTTCTCTGCACGAATAAAGCTCACCACGTCCATCTGAAAACTGATGGTGAAAAGCCTTAGAGCAAAATGGTACTGTGTTACCATATTAACTTAGATAAATGATTGTCTTGTTTTCATGTTTTTTTAATTGTTCACAAGCACTTGTTTGATATAATTGAATAATACGTGATATTGTGAGCACCTGCTGGCGGGTAATTGTTCGCAAGATAATCAAGCACCTCTTCAGGCAAAGATCGCAGGAGACAAAGAAGAGCTTTTGCCGCCTATCATATTGACCTTTTTTTTTGCGGGGATCATGTTGACCTTCTACCTGAGAACTAATTGGAACAAATATATGGGCATCAATATATATGAACACAATTAGTTCAGTCACAAATGTGAAGCAGGTCAATATGGAGATGAACACATATAGTTCACTTACAATAAGCAATGAATGTGTTGTCCGGATGGGCGACATGAGTAACGTCAAAGATCCGCTTCCTTGGGCATAAGTAGATAATGCTAATTTTGTATAGTGAAAAGTTGGTATGTAACTATCACATGAACCTGATAGTTAGACAATCACTATGATCCCACCAACACCATACACCTAATATTGTAGATCAACTTTACCAATCGTCTATGTCAGCATATTCCTTGTTGTGAGTAGAAATCCATAGGTGCAACTTGAGAAAGAAAGAAAAAGGTATGTTGCTACCACCTACCATTTTGCATGCTGATGGTAACACAGAGCAGGAGAGCAGAGTATTAGTACGATGTTAGCTAATTTTACACAGATACATTGTGGACAACAGAAAATTTACTGTGTCACCGCCAGCAATAGAAGTGAATTTTTTTATTTACTGATTGTATGCATATGGACTGCTCCACTGAGTCATAATCAGAAGGCAGTTACATCTTTTCTGAATAATAACAAAAAAGCAAAGGAATGTGTGCGTGAAATTTAACATATATGCTACTACTATTTAGTTCAGTCCCCTTGTGGAAGGTGTTGGTGGGCATGAGGAAGATGTTGATCAATCTGCTAGAACCCAGCATGTGTAATATGCCCAGTAGCTAATGTCCACCTTGAGTAAGATTCGACAGCGTCCCCAGTAGCAAGATCCTGGGCGGCTTGAAGTCAGTTTTCAGACCACCAGCTTTCACTGATGACCAGTACACAACTGGCGTAGCCAGAAGAAAGGACGCCCGAGAGACAACTGATTTCAGGAGCACATCTTTGGGCGTGGAAGGCCCCGGCAACATAGGCTGTGGCTGTGGTCGAAGCTGTCGCGGACTAGCTTGTTTGGGTCAATCTTGGCAGATGTTCATTGAGGTCCAGGGCTCTAGGCCCAGCAGAGCTGTGATTCATGGACAACGGTTACAGCTGTGATTCTCAGTTATTGAAGTCGACTTCTTGAAGTATCAGAGACGCTGGCTTCTCTGATGCCTCCCAAGTCTAGTTCTACTGCAGGCACCCAACAATGATGTTGGTGAAATGAACTTCAATTCTGGCCGGCTTTGCTGAAGTGCAGAGGCAGGCATTCCTTCTCCCCATTTTATAGGACTCAGCGAGTGATTCTCAGTTGTATTGAAGTCTACTTCTCTTTTGAAATGGATATTAAAGTACAAGTATTATATTGTTTGGTGAAAAATGCGATTGATGGAGAGGTTCCTGAATGCTGCAGACTTTTCTGCAAGAATAAGGCTCTACGTCGACCTGAAAACTCACGATGAAAAACCCTTGAGCAAAAAAGATCATGAAAAATTGCATGTTCTTCTAAGCTCGGCTGTTAGTTATCATGTCGGTTGAAGTGTTAAAAATTTCCAATTCTAGAACTGCTAATGTACTCTTAAAGGGACAAAACAAAGTTTTTAGGTAAGCACACTAACTAGTTCTGCTGCTGCGGAATAATGTCACTGTGCTCAGTGAATGCATAGGAGGCGTGTGATGCGAGATGGCTTCATGTGTATGTTCTTGACATGGAAACATTGGCGTGTGTTGCTTAGTTATCTGATGAAATAATATAGCTAACACTCTTTCGTAGCCACTAGTTAATGATGATTCATTCACAATAATTACATGTCTGAGTTGATTGCCCAACCAGTCAGAGTCAGTTGTGTGGGATAAATTTTGTGGATGACAGAAGGGAAGTATGATTTCCTAGTGCATCACAAAACAGTATGATTTGTTAAAATCGATGATTTATTTCATTGGCAAAAGGGAACTTATTTCAGATTCGATTAACAGAACTGTCATAGCAGTAACATTACAAAAGAAATCTAAGAAGGGGTTCTATATCTCTGGAGCATGGCAGTCGGAAACCTTCCAGCGAGGTAATGTTCAAACGAAACTGCATTTGATTTACACAGAGGAGGTGAAATGACATGCCATTGGGAAACTTGTATGGTTTGTCTCTAGACTAGAGGGATAGACAAAGGACACCGTGACACGAAGATGACCAAGAAATGCTACATTCTCGGATGTCTCCCAACCGTGGTCCTACTAAGAGGCAACCGAAAATAATGCTATATTCTCGGATGACGAAGAAATGCTACGATGGCTTCGTCGACATTGCCTACCTTCCCCACTATGGACGAGGTCTCTATCATGACTCCAACACCGGTGTTACAGATCATGCATGAGCTTCATAAGTTGTGTGGGAACTGATTTCGCCTCTATCAGGGATGCATCTGAAGATGGGATCTCTTGTGGATTCGACCGTTGCGTTGACGCTCACTCCAGCACCCCGGGAGTCTAGCCAGGGGTTTCCTCATGTGACGAGTACTACTCATGATGTTGCCACACTCTCGTCTGAGTTCGTTGGCCAGGTGGTTCCTGTAGGCGACGACGTCGTTGTGGCCAGAGCATCGGTGCCGAACCTAGGGGACACAAGGTTTCCCTAACGCACAAGACAAGGGCGTACGGCCAGGACCTGAAAATAAACACTACCAAGCCAAAAAGGGTAAACACAAACCACATGGAACTCTGTGACAACTTCAAGCAGAACATGACAAACAACCATAACAGGGTGCGAGTACCAAAGTAGTGCAAGGTCTAGGAGGGAGGGGGTCAGGGAGAACAACAAGGACCACGGGGAGCACTGTCCTTGTCCAATATAACTCCAAAAATCATCACCAATCCCTGAAGGAGTGTAAGGCGACAACAGGCCTAGCTAGCTCCTGACCCTGAGATGGTGAAACGGTATAGCATTGGAGACCTTGTATGGTTGTCTCTAGACGAAGAAGCAAATGACGTCGTTGCACCTATAGATTTAGAAACACTGCATTCTCTGGTGCCTCTCAGGCCTACTCCTAGTCCTACTACATGTACTCAAAATTAAGGGTGGCCAAATGAGTCAAGTCGGTCAGCTCCACTAAAGTACAAAGGTATGCATTCCTTATCCCTATTTATATAGGAAGAGCAATGAAACTGTACTCTATTTGTTGTGGCTCCAGAACCTCACGACCTTACATGTTGCATGACATTGTACTCGCCATATAAAGACCGCATCAATTTGGTTCTCCAGTGTATTAAAGTCTGCACTTATTATATTGTTTGGTACAAATTTCCATAGGGTTGATAAAGAGGTTCGGCACAGTCCAAGCAAGGGCTAGACTATGGTAGGCTAGTAGCCATACAACTTACACATGGGGCATCTTCAATAGTAGACAAAAAATGCGATAGTGAAAAAAAGAAGTGCTTTATTTCCTTTTTGGGACGCCTCCAACTGCAACCAAAAATGGCTCTATAGTCTATAACTATATGATGACCAAATTGTTTTTGTCCTGAGCAAAAAATTGCTACAAGTGATGTATATTTGGGTGGCCACTAGCAGCCACCCAAAAATCAAAATAGTCGCTCGTGAACTTTCACCACTGTCGCGCCGCCTCACCCTGTCTTCACGTCGGACAATTTCGGTCAATGGCTGCCATCGCCGCTATTCCGTGACCGCCCGAGCCTTGCCGCCACCACACCACTCGGGGGCTACTGCTGCGACCCCACGACTGTCGCCGCCGCCGCCCTGTCCTGCCCAACTCTAGCCGTCCCACCGCGCTCCACATCATCAGATCCACCCTCGCCGCATGCCCCAAGCTCCCTGCCGATGTCCCCGAGATCCCGCCGCCATCCCCGAGCACCATGCCACCTTCCCCGAACTTCCCTACCAGATTCTGCCGTTACCACCGTCGTTCTAGCCGAGCTCCTCCCCGCCCGTCGAATCTGCGTCTCAGCCTCCCCACCATCAGATCGTCATGTTTCATGTGGTTGTCAAATTTTAGTCACCAACTTTTGGTCTGATATGAAAGCACAAAATTTTGTGATGACCAAAAACCTTTCTCTCCACCGCAAAACTAGTTTTGGTCACCAAATTCTTCGTCTGCTATTGGGGATGCTCTTAGGTGTGGTTACCATGAGAAGAAGCAGTAGCACTTGTAGTACGACAGTGCAAGCGAGGGCCGTACCTGAGATATTTGGGGCCCGGTGCAAAAACTAAAATTAGGCCCTAAGTGTAAAGTACTATAAGAGATCCCCACAAAAAGAAGTATAAGATAGGTCAAATAACAAAATAATACATATATCGTCATATTGAATTATTCTTCCTGTAAATTACATATTGCTAAGAACCAAGCTCAAAAACTCTTAATTAATTTCATATCTACTAGGTTTTAAGTGAAACATACGATCTATATATTTAGCATTCCTTTCGCAAAAGACACACAATTAGATTTTCATAAACTTTCTCCCAAAAAAAATGAAGTGCTCTAATAAAATCCACTAAGTTATTTTTCTTTCATCATGGAACATAGATAATATACACTTTAAATATAATTTTTCACCATATCAAAAGAATATGTTAAATACCATTTTGAGAATTTACAATTGCAATAGATACAATGAGGTCTGGAGAATAATCGAAATGCTCAACTGGGGAACAATTCATTTCAAAGGTTTTTTCTTCCTTCTTTGATGTGGCTTTGAGGAGGAAATGATAAAGAATAGACAGGGTGAGGAATAATGAGACAGGGTATTTCGAAGGAAAAAGAAGACAACCACTACCAGAAACCAGCATATCTCTATTAGCTGAAAACCTACGGGAAAAAGGGCATAAACTAGTCGTCGGGGAAATAGCGGGACTTTGACTATTTTAGTGCACAGAGCTAAATCTGTGGCACCAAATGGGCTAATATGGTGGTCCGAGTGTGGAACGATATGTATATAGTGGCAGGGCGTGCCCTGGGCACGCATCCTCTGGGGTCCTTTGCGCACAGTGCACCTGTGAACGTGCATATGCAGCTCTAAGGAGCGCAGTTGTTAAAAAATGAATGAAGTTAGCAGAAGTGAAGCAGGAAAGCGTTCAATCGTCAGGCATAGCAAGAACATATATATATTAAGAGACAGTCTTACAACAAGATTAGTGCCCCCAATATCGTTATAAATGACTGCTCTTTTACAAACGCTACATAGGTAATCAGGTATATATCCTGCGCAGAATTAGCTAATACTGCGGAATGAAAGCTATTGGGAAAAAAAGGAAAATAATTCTGCGGAGGGCTCCCCGATCACATTTTCGTTCAGCTCCTCATGTGGGAATTAAATTAGGCAGGTTAGCCAGAGGTAATGGAATATCAAATTTGATTAGCATTGGGAGAATATTCATCTATGTGTAGGAATACTCGTGTAAAACTGTTATAAACAAGCATAAATGATTGGTTAGCCATGCATATATCATTAAATATAGAATGTACAAGACAAGGGGCAAAAAAGAAACAAAAGATACGCCCAATAGTAAAATGCTAGGAAAACCTATCAACTTTGTAGCATTACGCATTTCAACTAATATGCACAAATTATATGTAATCACACAACCAAAGTGGAATACAGTTCAATCTCCAACCAGAAATTGATGTCGAACAAGAAACCGTGTAACATATACTCCAAGTGAAGGAGTCTACCTTGCAATCCCTGGCCATGGTGAGGCGTCCAAACAATGGCCGGATTTCGGCTCCCTTGAGAATGATGAGACGATCCTTTTGTTGCATGCAAAACAATTCACAACACAATTATAGCAATATGTCACCCATGCCAATAGATAAATTGTGTATCTTACCTTGACACGGAGTCTACTGACCACAAGGATATTAGTCTCCAATGAAGTTTCTTCTCTTCAAATGTCCAACCTTTGACCAATCTGGCACAAAGATTTTGGTAGGCTTACATGTAAAACATCATTTTCACAACCTTTGACCAATTTCTTGTCCATTCCCCAATAGGGGATGCTAAGAGAGGCCGCTAGGAATTTGATCCCGGTAGATCAGCACTTCCAATGTTAATTCTCAGCGCCTAGTGCGGCATTAAAGCAAGTCTGGGCACCGAGCACTTGACTCTTTTCTCTCCGTATGAGATGGTTGGGCATTTGTTTATAATCCGTGGAAAGCCTGTTATTAGCGCTCGTTATTAGCACATGCCATTGGAAGAGTAAGCACTAGAGACTTAGTTTTTGTTGATATTTATTTTTCTCGCTATAAGCGCCTGGGTAGGCGTCAAACATTGGGGATGCCCTAACAAAACTCAAACTGGAAGCTCCTGCTGCGACAAGGATCTTCTCTAGATGCATGACCTAAAACCATGATTCAAATTTTACAAGCAATCTCATCGACATACAGGATGCTGCAGCCACACACTACTAGGGAAAAGCTTATACACAGGATCTCACCAGCAGCGAGTTTTAAATTAAGGCGCTGCTGCAATGTAGCAGTAGCGCGCTCCGGCAGGACTCGCTGCTGATATAAACGTAGCAGTAGCGCGCCTCCTCTGAGCCGCGCTACTGCTATAATTCCTACGACCCCACCGCGAAGCTAGTTTTAGCAGCAGCGCGTTAATTCGGACCGCGCTACTGCTAGGTAGTTTAGCAGTAGCGTCTTTGCCTTTAGAACGCTACTGCTAAAACTAGCTATCTCCCATCCCCCCACGCTCTCCTCTATCCGATCCACACTCACACTCACACTCACTCCCCCTCAACCCCCCGCCGCCGGTCCTCCCCCGCCGGCCGCCGTCACCCCCGCCAGCCGCCGTCGCCTACCCCTCTTCCCTCTGTGCCGCCGTCAACTCCTCCTCCTCGCTGGACTCGGTACCGCCCTCCTCCTTCGTCCTCCCTCGACTCGCCGCCGGCCGGCCCCTCCTCGCTCCGCCTTCCTCCTCCGTCCTATTCTCTTCTCCCTCCTCGAGTCGCCCCTCCTTCTCCCTCCTCCCTGCTACATTTTGATATAGTAGGCTAGTTCATATGCAACATTTTGATTTAGTTGATATGATTTAGTTGATTTAGTAGGCTAGTTGATTTAGTTGATTTAGAACATTTTGATTTAGTTGATTTAGTAGGCTAGTTGATTTAGAACATTTTGATTTAGTTGATTTAATAGGCTAGGTGATTTAGTAGATTTAGTAGGCTAGTTGATTTACTTGATTTAGAACATTTTGATTTAGTTGATTTAGAATGCTAGTGGATTTAGTAGGCTAGTTGATTTAGTTGATTTAGAACATTTTGATTTAGTTTATTTAGTATGCTAGTGGATTTAGTAGGCTAGTTGATTTAGTTGATTTAGTATGCACCATTTTATTGTTATTTTTTGTGTACATGGATAGGTAGATGCTTTTGTTTTTTTGTAATAAGTTATTTTTTGGCAAAATGTAGGTGCCAATTTAGTTAAATTTGCCACTTGTTTTTTAATCAATTATCTTATGTATTAGGGGCCAAATTAGATGAAATGTCTTGGTAGGTGGTATCCTTATTTGGTAGATATTTGTGAAAAGTTTTACTGGTGGAAGAACCAAAAATATCACATGCTACTGTTTTTCTTTCCTGTGAAGTGGATCATTAATCCTTTCCTCATATTGCTTTAGGAAAATGGCGCCACCACCACCACCACTATGTCGACTGTGCAAGTCAAGGTGCGCCAGCAGCCTTGCAACTGGCAAGCTGTTCGGCATCTACTTCCAGCCGAGTTTTCGTCATGCGACGGTAAGAAATTAGATGAAATGTAACAACTATTTTATTTTTAGTGTTGGCGTTACTGCATTGTGTCATTTTGCTTTTTTTACACAGATCGTCCCATGCAATGTGAGGTTGGAATTCAACAAGCTGACAGGAGATACTGTGACATTTGAGGCTCCTGGGGGGCCGTACACTATGGAGGTCGAGAAAGGACGCAATATGTCGCAGATTGGAGGAGATGGATGGGCCCGTTTCCTCGCCCACATGCGTCTTACTGGTGGTGAGTTGATCAGCTTCTCCTTCAGAACAGAAAGACCCAAGCTGGCTGTCATTTATCTCAACCTGGTGGAAGATGATGAAGATGACGAAGATGATGAAGATGATGAGGACCCACTCAATGAAGATGATGAGAATCCACTTCATGAAGCCATCGTAGCTCAAAGAATGAGGCTGGGCGAGGAGGAGGTGTGCAACCTATGGGACATAATTCCGCCACGTGATGACTTTATCGGGGTGCCATTCGTAACCCGCCTGACAAGTACCATGGTCGATCGGCATGAAATAGTATGTTATACTGACTGTAGTAATTTGATGATATATATATATATATATATATATATATATATATATATATATATGCTTTATTGTTATACTTACAAATGCAAATTATCTGATGATATGCTTTAGTGTAGAGTGTGATCACATGCTTATTAGTGTAGAATCCAAGGAACTATTAATAGTGTAGATAATCCATATATACTTATTAGTAGAATTCATGATTAATTAGTACAAATGCGTAGTACTGTGTCTTTTGATAGTGTAGAAATCTAGACTTAATAGAAATATATTTGCAAGAGTATGAGCGAGCCTATTTATTAATTGATATGTTTTTCTTATTCAAAAATTGCCAAAGAACCAATCTGTGAGTTGTGGTATCGAGCCTGATGAAGAAGGCTCAGCTGGACTACGCCTTACCGCAAGGGGCTCCGTCACCACCTGTACTTACCACATGGACGCAGACGGTCGCACACACTTAAACTCGGTTGGGTGGAAGAGATTCCTCGTTGGCAAGAATCTTCGTGTTGGACAGGCATCCTAATTACTATCAGGAACACCCACCGCCCAGGCTTGAGGATGATGATCGTCGTCGATATCATCTAGAACTACATATGTGTGTGTGGCTATATCATCTAGAACTACATATGATGATTGCCGTCGATATCATGTAGAACTACATATGATGATCGTCGTCGATATCATCTAGAACTACATATGATGATCGTCGTCGATATCACCTAGTACTGCTTGCGGATGCATGTTGAGTATATATGAAATTGTTATCTAGTACTCCCTCCGTTTCAAATTACTCGTCGTGGTTTTAGTTCAAATTTGAACTAAAACCACGAGGAGTAAGTTGGAACCGAGGGAATACTACCTAGTACCTATAATGCTTTATGAAATTGATATCTAGTAGTACCTAGTATCTGGAAATTGCAGTTTATTGAAGCTGAAACGGGGTGGAAATGATGAAAGATATAGCAGTAGCGCGGGGCTAGGAAATCGCTACAGCTAACTAGCTAACTAATAGTAGCGCGTTCCGAAAAAGCGCTGCTGATATAGTCCATAGTGGCAGCGCGGGTACAGACAGCGCTACTACTAACAGTTAGCTGTAGCACCTTATTGGTAGAGCGGCTGCCCGCGCTGCTGATAGCCTCAAAACCCGCGCTATTACTAGGGTTTTCCCTAGTAGTGACAAGCCAGACCAAAAACATCATGAATCAATGCCCATCACCAAAAGCTTCCTCTTACTGCTCCATGTCAATTAAACTAGCCAAGGAAATCCCAAGCATACAATTTGAGCGAACGCCTAAAGATAGCGGAAGGAACAAAGGGGCAGGTGAGTGTTATATATCCAAAAAAACCAGAGAATCAAATAGGAGATGATTCTTTTCAACATAATAATGAGTAGAGTATAATATAGCTAGTATGCCTTCTCTACTAGAATCCTCCACCTATCTCATGTTTAGATACAAAATTCAGATGAGGGATAGACAAGAAAATAAGAAATAGATCAAAGTATATCTCTAATTGAAAGCTTTAAGGAGCTTCTAGACCCGCAGTCGTCGCCACCAAACTCGCTGACCATGGCGGCGGAGCCCTTGAGCATGATGATGTCCTTGGGCTCCATCCTCGATGCCATCTATCATCGGCATTGTGCTCACCTCAAGGAACCTGCTGAGATGCATCTCTCGCGCGTGGAGATCGTCGGGCGACGCCCCTAAAGAGACCACCACCACGACCCACCCCGAGCATCCAGTGCTGGATGTCTATGTGGATTTTGTTGTGGGATGCTACTCCCACGCCCCATCCGCTCGCTCAGCCTCCTTAAGGACTAGTTGTTTTGCTGGCTTTTAGAATAAGGTGGAATAAGCTGCACCTACCCAACTTATTCTAGAAGACCAACCAATTTTTTTTAGAAGCCTGCCAATTAAAACTTGACTAGCTAGTAGGCTTCTAAAAAGGAAAGAAAAATTCTTCTGCTTTTCTTTTCTCCGCATGGAAAGTGAACCAATCGACTATTGCTCCTAATCCGACGTGGACAACGCCAGTGTTCGCCCTCCATTCCCCTCTTAATGGTTGTAATGTGCATTCATGGAACATTGCACATAAAAAATTGATGCATTGTTTGGGTGGACTTTCTGAGTGACAGTACAATTTTATTTCCCTGTACGCTAGAATGGGTTCAACAGAAAAATGGATGACACACACAAATATTTCGATTTCAGGTAATAAAGAGAGACGAGATGCAGGAATAGCTCTAGTGAGACTAATATGGTAAGAGAATCTACTACTACCTACTTCTAATACTACTTATAAAAGCACGAGTTTGGTACAGCCAAATGGTCTCAACCATTCTACCACTTATATCCAACGCCCATGACACTCCAATGATGTATACATTAATTACATTAATTTAATTTGATTTTGAAAACATCATCAATTGCAACTAATATTGGAAACAATATTAACTACACAAACAATCTCCATATTGGCCTATCTTGATTGTTTTCTTTCCACTTAATCATATCACGCCATGACCAATACTACGTAAGAAGAGCGGGATCAAGTGTGTTTGTGCATCAATGAGGACGCAAACCGTATTATGAACTTCATGGCTTCCAGAAGCCCTCACAATGTAGCAACAACACCCGACCAAGCAACCCAACTGGTGGTGCATATGAAGGTAGCAACTTCGTCAAAGACGACGACCCTTTTGTCATGAATTAGGACCTTGGTTTACTAAAAAAAACTGAAACCAAAGGACGCGACATGTCCTTTGAGTGGATAAATGGGGGCATTGGTGTAGGTCTGCATTAGATGCAACGTGGCCACGACCATACCTGCACATGACTTAGCTTGCATTCTCGAATGGCCAAACCTTAGGAAACATGTATGTAGTGAAAGAGAAGAGTAATCAGAGTGGAAGAAGACATAGTAAAGCTTCCTGATATACTATCGAATTGGGCATGCGTGGCACGTGCACGGTTACAAGCTAAAGTACAATAATTAAATTGAAACGTTAACATCTGACGTCATATTTTTAGTTTTTTCGCATGAACGCCGTTTCGTACGTAGGATTCCATTGGCGAATCCTAAAGCATTCTCTTCCGCACACCTCCTTTCACCAAACTAGGAGCTGACGACATTAAATGGTTTGCTCAGGATGGCAATCTGGGCGAACATATTCCTGATAGCAATTTATGTTTGTAGTGCATGTCAATTCTCACTTTTTTACATTGATGCAGCATGTCAATTCTTTTCAGACAACATGACAAATCCGGAGCATGCTAATTCTTGCCATTTTCGTTTGTAGTCTGGCAATTTTCCATGGTATAATCATGGCAAAACCCCGAAAACACATGGCAAGTACACTGTTGTTGCAACATGGCAATAATTTGACTGTCTTTTTTATAGAACATGATATTTTTATTTGAAAATATGGTAGATCCTTTACAACAACATGACAATTTTATCTGTTTCGACAGTTCTAAAACGTTGATTAGGAGTGGTTATTTTGAGTGAACGAAAACGTTCATTCGTTCTTGCTGGATGGACAATCATTCATGGTACTCCAGGGAGCGTGGTTGAGCAATGGTGAGGCATTCATGCTGCAATATGTGTCCATCTCATACAACACATAATGGTTGGACCCCGAACACCAGGTCCTACACCGGTGGCCTTATCATGAACATTTGCAACGCACTCGAGGGAATCGATGCACTTACTGAGCTCTCGGAGGCCACTGAATCCAATGCTGGATGCAAGCGTTCGGACGTTGTCTAAGACGCCACGAGAGTGTATGGACTGGCTCGGCAAGCAGCAGTGGCATCAGTGCTCTACATGTCCTTCAGAATGCCGTCATGTTTCTGAAGACACACAACTGAAGGGCAACAAGCAGAGGTTCATCTGGGTATTGCGAGAAGGTTGGGCCAACATATTCACAAAATCTGACCAAAAGAGCCGACCCGATGAACTGTTGACTAAGTTCACTAACGAAATTCACAAAATGAGTTCACTTCTGGTGGCCGTCATCATCGTCGCTCCATTGCTGCAAAGAGCGCGCGAGGAGGGAAGGGGGAGGAGACAATAGAGCCATCAGATTGCAACAGATGATTGAATTGGACAGCTACAACAATAAAAATGGCAGA
>NC_057814.1:108215893-108219943 GCF_018294505.1 Triticum aestivum | reverse complement strand
TGTAACAATAAAATGCTATACCTATGCAATCTATTGCGTAAAGCTACATTCTTCGTATTCATCAACTAATTATGCCCCCCCCACTCTTGAATTTCACAAGGTGGATCAGGGCCTTTTGTTTCCTCCCAACCAAATCTGGCCACCTCAGCTTGTTCGTAAGTTACGTAGAAAAAAAAGGAAAGGTGTTAAAATCAAGCGGCTGAGAAATCAGCCCCCTCCCTCGTGCAACACGCGTCCTACGGGTCCCATCAGCCCCTTATCCTCTTATCTCCACGCAGCTTCATAGCCACACATTTTCTCCCGAGTGCGTTGACCTCTTGTCCTCTACCTCTCTCTTTCTAATGGATCTGGGCAGGTGAGTTCTAATGAATCATAGCCACACATTTTCTCCCGAGTGCGTTGACCTCTTGTCCACCAGCCCCTACCGGTGGACTCGCCGCAAGTTACGTCGTCCACCCTCCCCTTCCCTCTCGCTTCCCCTTGCGCCGGCCCCATGGCCTCGAGTCCGAACTCGATGGCTGGCCCCTCCCGTCGTGCTGGTGACCGGCCGGGTTGGGGATCTCGTCCTGCTCGGAGTCGTCCGGGGCGGCGGGCGGTCTGGAGGTTTTGTCGGGTGCGCGCAGGATGGAGGGCGTCCCCGCTGCTGCGGGCCTACCGGTGGGCGAGGCGCCGGCCGCGGGCTGCCGCCGCCTTGGGCAGGCTTGGGCTCCGGTTCCCCCCTCCAAGAAGACGCTCTGGCGGCGGCGCCTTGACCGTGAGCCGCGGGATCCGAGAGCACGCCTTCCCCCACCGTCCCTATCTCCCATGCGGCGTGAGGTTTCGCCGGACATGGAGGGGCTCTGCTTCAGGTGTCTCCGGGAGGGGCACTTCCAACGCGACTGCACCAATGACATCGTCTGCATCAGATGTGGTCTGGAGGGCCATGGTTCCAGGGGCTGCAAGAGGCCTCGCAGCCCGTCTTCGGAGGTGGAACTCCGGCGGCTCGCCATCGCCATGGTCGCCTGCAGGCTGGCGGGTGGCCAGCCTCGCGAAGACAGTGCTCTGCCGCCGCCGCCGCCTCCGCCACCCCCCGCGCCGGTGGCGCGCCTGCTAACCCGTGGCCGCGCCTCGCCGTCCCGCGGCCCCTGCCAACTGCTCCGCGGTTGGCTTTGTTGCTGGACACGGCCATGGACCTGGCTGATCTATGCGTGGTGCGGCGAAGTCATGCCATGGAGGATCTGGAGCGGCGGCTTCACCAGGCTATGGTGGTGTACGCTGCTGGCGCTCGCCGCGACCTCCCACCGGAGTTCTTCCTCGAGGTGCTCTCCGTCAAGGAGGGCATTTCGTCCGAGTTCGTCTCCATCCACCATTACAGGCCGAAGTATTACATCATCGTCTTCACGCGCCGGGAGCACAGGAACAGAGTGAGCGAGATGCCGGTGTTCGAGCATCGTGGAGTCCGGCTCTTCTTCAGGCCCTGGAACCGCCAATCCCAAGCCGTGCACGCCGCATTCCAGTTCAGGGTCAAGTTGGTGCTCGAGGGAATCCGTCCCCATGCCTGGGAGCGGAACATCGTGGAGAGTATGCTGGGTTCTTCTTGCCTGGTGGATGCGCTGGAGCCGGAGACCAGTTCAAGATCTGACCTTTCGGCGTTCAAGCTCTCGGCCTGGACTGCGCAGCCAGCAGACATCCCGTCTATCCGTTGGCTGGCGATTCCAGAGCCGGGGTTGCAGTCACCATGGACGGAGCCTTCATTGCTGCAGTACAAGGTTCTCATACACTTGGATGAGGTTCGTGATTACAGAGGTGTGGATGAGCCACTGTTCTTGAGAGAGTCCTCGGACAGCGGCCAGAGCGGCGTCCCTGAGCATGATGATGACATGGACAGAGGCGGTGGCAGCATAGCCCTCTCCAGGCCGGCTTGGCAGTTTGGTGTCCATGACGTGCGCGGCGCGCTAGGGGGCACCGCTGATGACCCACAAGTATAGGAGATCTATCGTAGTCCTTTTGATAAGTAAGAGTGTCGAACCCAACGAGGAGAAGAAGGAAATGATAGGCGGTTTTCAGTAAGGTATTCTCTGCAAGCACTGAAATTATCGGTAACAGATAGTTTTGTGATAAGGTAATTTGTAACGGGTAACAAGTAATGAAAGTAAATAAGGTGCAGCAAGATGGCCTAATCCTTTTTGTAGCAAAGGATAAGCCTGTACAAACTCTTATATAAAGAAAAGCGCTCCCGAGGATACATGGGAATTATCGTCAATCTAGTTTCATCACGGTCATATGATTCGCGTTCGTTACTTTGATAATATGGTATGTGGGTGGACCGGTGCTTGGGTATTGTCCTTACTTGGACAAACATCCCACTTATGATTAACTCCTATTGCAAGCATCTGCAACTATAAAAGAAGTATTAAGGTAAACCTAACCACAACATGAGACATATGGATCCAAATCAGCCCCTTACGAAGCAACGCATAAACTATGATTTAAGCTTCTGTCACTCTAGCAACCCATCATCTACTTATTACTTCCCAATGCCTTCCTCTAGGCCCAAATAATGGTGAAGTGTCATGTAGTCGACGTTCACATAACACCACTAGAGGAAAGACAACATACATCTCACCAAAATATCGAACGGATACCAAATTTACATGACTACTTATAGCAAGACTTTTCCCATGTCCTCAGGAACAAACGTAACTACTCACAAATCATATTCATGTTCATAATCAGATGGGTATTAATATGCATATAGGATCTGAACATATGATCTTCCACCAAATAAACCAACTAGCACCATTGAAACTTGCATGTGCGTCCAGCCACCACCATCCCATTCCTCCGCCGCTGCTGCAATGCAGTACGGTTGGGGAGTCTCCCGTGCTGCAAGCCCTCATCAGAAGCACCGAGGGCTCACTGCGAGCCGTCGCCTGAAACAGCGAGGTGTCACCCGTGCTACAACACGTCCGCCTGCGGGCTGGGTAACCGTCGTGTCGCGACGCTGCATTGAAGCCCACAGAGCGGCGGCGCTGCAGGGAGGGCGCGGCGAGCCGGGGCGGCGATGCTGCTGCCATGGCTGAAGGCAGTGCTGCGTTGAGCATACGGATGCTGCGACGACGCTACTGCCACGCCGACGGCGCTGCTGCGTATGCAGCAGAAGGGACGACAAGCGGTTGCCATGGCCGGTAACGGAGCTGCGTTGTAGCATGCGATGCGACGACGGCGCTGCTGAAACACTGACGGCCAAACTGCGTTGCAGGAGGAGATGTGACGAGTTGCTGTCATGGTCGGCGGCGGCACTGCATTGCAACATGTGATTCCGCGATGACGGGCGACGAAGCTGCCTTGCAGCAAGTGAGGCCACGAAGACGTTACTGCCATGGACGGCAGACCTACGTTGCAGCAGACATGACTGGCAAGAGCGGTAGCGGTGCTGAAAGGAGCTGCAAGGGGCTGTTCACCATTATTGGGCTGTTCACCATCCTAGTTCTAGTCCTACTAGTCTACTGCAACTATATAGAAGCACCCAATAATGGTGGCCGAGTGAAGTTTCAAGTCATTTGGCTTTTCTGAAGAAGTACAGAGGCAGGCATTGCTTCTCCCTGTTTTATAAGACTCGTCGAGTGATTCTCAACAACCATCCATTTCTGACCACACGTTAGGAGATTCACAATTGTATTTCTGTTGAAGGAAATATTTAAGTGTACATTGATTATATTGTTTGATGAAAACTTTATACGGTTGGTAAAGAAGTTCCTACATGCTGCAGATTTTTCTGCTTGAATAAGGCTCTAAGTCGACTAGAAAACTCATGGTGAAAAGATTTAGAGCAAAAGAGATCATAAAAGCTTGCTTGTTCTACTAAGCTCGGCTATCAGTATAGCCTGGCATTTAAGATGTTAATAAATCGAAATGTTAAAAGTTTTCAATTCTGGCCCACGGGCGCGGTTAGATGCCAGTTAACGGCTGGCCTGAAGCGAGCCGAACTAGGCCAGCCAAGTAACCACAAGCCGTGTGACTACTCTCATGGGTAATTTTTTAATTTTTCATTTTTGCTTCACATTTTTT
>NC_057814.1:108188738-108215532 GCF_018294505.1 Triticum aestivum | reverse complement strand
AACATGTATAGAAAAACATTCTGATTTATACAAAAAAATGTATAACATGAATGAAAAATGTACAGATGTTAATCTTGTATATGAAAAATGTTAATCATGTGTATAATTTTTTTGTGACAATTAAACATTTCACGCATTTGAAAAGCAATGTATGTGACATCTAAGAAATGTTTATGCAACTTTAAAAATTGTTTTTTTAGTTGAAAAATGTTTCGTACAATCAAAAAAATGCATGTCACATTTAAATATATATTCACAAGTTTGAAAAATGTATTTGTGACATTTTCAAAATAAAACATTGTACATTTTATTAAAATGTTTGCAGAGTTCCAAAAAATGTTCTTTAGGATTCAAAAAAGTTTCAACATGTATTGAAAAAATGTTTAACATGTATTTAAAATATATTCAGTACATGTTTTGGCTAAATGTTTAACGAGTATAAAAATATTTTACATGTATACAAAAAGTGTACAACATGTATGACAAAGTAGACATGTGTTGGAAAAAACAAAAATATAAAACCGGCAATGAAACAAAAACAAATATCAAAGAAGGAAACAAAGAAAAACAAAGTATAAAGAAGAAAAAATAAAATTCAAAGAAAACAATTGCAAAAATAAAAAACATAATGAAGAAGAAAGGAAATCAAAGGAAAAAACAACAGAAAACGAAAAACACAAGGAAGAAAACCTGACTGAATCAAACGAGCGTAGCGACCGGAGGCGGCGCGAGAGAAGCTGTCCAACGACGCAGCTAATGGGCCGTCTCGCTATTGTGTCACCCATACACGATTCGACACATACTTGTCGCGTTGGCACACCACTAAAGAGCAACAAGCGGAGGTTCTTTCGGGTACTGCGAGAGGACCGGGCTGACATATTCACAGAGTTCGATGAAAGAGCTGGGCCAACAAGCTGTTGTCTAAGCTCACTAAAGAAACTGAGGAGTACGTTCATCGATCAAGACTTCCCATCTTTTTGGATGGGGGACTCAAGGCGCTTTCAAAAAACATTATTGGTAATGTTCGTGTGGGTGAAAGAGGGACAAAATTGTTACTCCAATCCAACTGCAGCCTCTTTAGCAAAGTCTTTAGAGTTTTTCTTCTAGCAAAGATTGATACCTCCAAAAAGATGCTTCCAAGAGATTTCATTGTAATTCTTAGTTTTAGGATTTATTTTGTATTTTTTTGGATCTTAGATTCAAATCAGTATACCTGTAATTGTTATGAGTATGAATAATATTAAAAGTGTTTCAAACAAATTAAAGAAACTGAGGAAATGATTGTACTTCGGGCGGCCGTCGTCATGTCTCTTTGCTGTAGAGAGCACGTGAGGGGGAGGAAGGAAGCAGGAGAGCTACAGCCCCCAAAATGCTAGACGTATTCCTGATTACGGGCATCCTACCGGCCCATTCCAACCAAATAAACCTCTTCATGCAACAGATAGTCGATTTGGATAACTACAGCACCAAAAATGCTACAGCACATCACCCGTACAAAGTTTTTATTCGACTGGGGAGGAGCCTAACCTGCACCTTGCCTTGCTACGCCTACGGGCCTACTGCAAGTTGATCCGGTGCCACAGTTCACGGAACGGAGCACGTGCAATCTCGATTCCTCGGCTTTATTCTCCAAAGTGCCCTTCTTGAGCAAGTCAGACTCCAGCTTCGCTAGCAAGATCTCGGAACGGCCTCCTCGTTTTTTCCGTCAGTCCGTTACTACCATGGGCAGAGAGATATTCCACGACTAGCTCTTGCCGACTCTTGGGCAAAATTAGCGTAGGTGTAGCTGACCAATTAGAGAGATGCATCTTCCGTTGTGGAAATCCCCGCCTCTCCAATTGTAGCAGACTAGCTGGTTAGGGCCAACCTCGGCAAAGTTATCTGAAATCTAATTGCAACAGAGCTTCGATCATGGATAGAGGCCGCGGCCCAAGAAGTCTATTCAGTTGGGGGCTTTGTACAGCTATTTCTAGACTAACTGACGATGGGCATCGTCATTCCTGAAGTATCTAAAACATTGCCATCTCTGATGCCTCCCAGTTCTAGTCCTACTAGCTAGTCTACTACTCCCTCGGTCCGAAAAACACTTGTCTCAAGCTTGTCCCTCAAATGAATATATCTAGCACTAACTTGATGCTAGATACATCCATTTGAGAGACAATTTTTTTTGGGACGGAGGGAGTACAACTAGAAGCACCCAAAGAAATGGTGGCGGAATGAGTTAGAAAATAGGGTTTAGGGTTTCCGTGGGGCAAAGCCTCTCCACGTCTTTCTATATATATAACAATCAGCATACAATTACATACGTACAGGGTACGTGTACATGACACGCTAGACCTATTTTAACACTCCCCCTCAGTCTGAACTTCTACTCTGTACAAGGTTTAGATTGGTACTAAAACGGTCTAGCATCTGTCTGGTGGCTGGTTTAGTAAACACATCAGCCAGCTGATCGTTAGAAGAAATGAATCTGACCTCAAGAGCTCCAAAAGCAACACGCTCACGCACAAAGTGAAAATCAATCTCGATGTGCTTGGTACGTGCATGGAAAACTGGGTTGGCAGTCAGATATGTGGCCCCTAAGTTATCACACCAGAGAACCGGAACACGCTGCTGAGACACTCCAAGCTCTTTGAGTAGTGACTCTACCCAGATGGCTTCAGCAGCTCCATTCGCCAAGGCTTTGTACTCGGCCTCTGTGCTTGACCTCGACACTGTTGGTTGTTTCTTCGAACTCCAGGAAATGAGGTTCGGTCCAACGAATATGGCGAAACCTCCAGTTGATCGACGATCATCCGGACAACCTGCCCAATCTGCATCAGTGAAGATACTAATGCTAGTAGAGTCAGCCTTGCGAAATTTCAGCCCTGTGTGCAACGTTCCTTTCACATAGCGTAAAATCCGCTTAACGGCTTCCCAATGAGCATCAGTGGGCTGTGAGAGAAACTGACACACCTTGTTCACTGCAAATGAAATATCCGGACGGGTGAGTGTTAAATACTGCAGTCCACCAACAACACTGCGATACCGGAAAGAATCATCGGTACTGAGAGGCCGTCCAGACACTCGTGCAAGCTGCTCGGAAGTAGACAACGGTGTGGAAGTAGGCTTACAATTCTCCATGCTCACACGGTGTAAAAGATCCAAGGCATACTTCCGTTGAGTCAATGTCATCCCCCCTGAATTGTAGGACGCTTCCAGACCAAGAAAATACTCCAACGGCCCAAGGTCCTTGATAGCAAAACTGGCAGCGAGGGCATGAACAAGACCATCAACCGCACGTGGAGAAGATCCGGCAATGACAATGTCATCCACTTAGACAAGCATATAGATCTGAACATCACGATAGCGGAAGAAAAACAGAGACGTATCTGCTTTGGAGGAGGCAAAACCCAAAGCGAGAAGACGAGCACTGAGCCGAGTGTACCATGCACGAGGGGACTGCTTGAGTCCATAGAGGGCGCGCTGAAGCTTGCACACATGCGAGGGAAAACGAGCATCCTCGAAACCAGGTGGCTGCTGCATATAGACGTCCTCGGAGAGATACCCATGAAGGAAAGCATTGCCGACATCAATCTGCCGAAGACTCCAACCGCGAGAAACAGCCAAGGCAAGAACCAAACGAACGGTGGCCGGCTTGACAACCGGACTGAAGGTATCACCATAGTCAATGCCAAGCTGCTGTGTGAAACAATGGGCGACCAGACGAGCTTTGTACTTATCAACAGAGCCATCCGGACGGTGCTTGGTCTTGAAGATCCATTTGCTCCCAACAACATTGACACCGCGCGGCCGAGGCACAAGAACCCAAGTCTTGTTGTGATGCAGAGCAGTGATGGTATATGGACGGGCCGGTCACGCCAGGCAGTCTCACGGAGAGCATCACGATGAGAGACAGGCACCGCCAGAAACGCACGGTGACGGGGATCATAGCGGATAGTCCCGTTGGTAGGAACAAGAGCACGGCGAGTATGATCGCGGGTGCGGGTAACCATGGTGTGTGCAGGAGCAGCTGGGGGCGTCGTGGTCGAGGGAGCTGGACTCCCCTCGACAGAGGGCGACGCGAGCTGCGGTGGCGATGGCGGAACAGCATCCTCGAGCACCGGGGCGGGGGACACCGCGTCACCGCGCGGCAAGGAGGCCGCGGAGGGGCCGAGCGAAGCGGCCGGGTCCGTGGACGGGCCGGTCGAGCCGGGCGAGGCGGTAGCCGATGGACCAGCCAGGCCGGGCGAGGCGACGACCGAGCCGGGCAACGCGGGAGCCAAGCGGGAAGACGTGCATGTCCCATGCACGTCGATCGCCAAGGAGGGCTGCGTGACGGCCACGTGGGAGCGGCGGGCAGAGGGCGTGCATGCGCCATGCACGTTGAGCGCTGGAGAGGGCGAAGCCGAAGAATCCTGCACAGAAGCAACAGGGCCTGGGACAGGCGTGTCAGTAGACAAATAAGACAAGTCGTATTTGCGCATATGGTCACCCGTAGCCGGTTCAGTGGGAGGAAAAGAGAGAACATCAGCCAAAGAAGAGACATCAACAGTGACCCCAGGAGTGGCATAGGGAAAAACAGACTCGTCGAAAACAACATCACGGGAGATGTAGATACGTCCCGTGGAACGATCAAGACACTTGTATCCCTTATGATTCGGACTATAGCCCAAGAAAACACACATGGTGGATCAGAAAGCAAGTTTGTGTGCATTATATTTGCGCAAACTAGGCCAGCAGGCGCACCCAAAAGTGCGAAGAAACTTATAATCGGGGTGCACCTTAAGGAGACGATATATGGGTGTATCTTGTTGAAGAACAGGTGTAGGCATGCGATTAATGAGATAGCATGCCGTAAGGAATGCCTCATCCCAAAAACGCAATGGGAGAGAAGAATGAGCCAGCAAAGCAAGGCCTGTTTCAACAAGATGACGGTGTTTGCGTTCAGCAATGCCGTTCTGCTGAGACGTGTGCGGGCAAGACACACGATGAGAGATGCCAGTGCGTTGGAAATAAGGATGCAACCGGTGATACTCACCACCCCAGTCGGATTGAACAGCTATGATTTTAGTGTGGAGAAGACGCTCAACATGAGCCTGAAAAGCATAGAATACTTGCTCAACTTAGACTTATGCTTAAGGAGATAAATCCAAGAGAAGCGTGAGTAATCGTCAACGAAGCTCACATAATATTTATAACCTCCGGAAGAAGCAATAGCTGGCCCCCAAACATCAGAATGAATTAACTCAAGAGGCATAGTGGAAACATGATGTGATAAGTGATAAGGCAATTGTCGACTTTTAGCACGCTGACAAGCATCACACACGGAAGTCTGACGTTCAGAAGAACACACTAAATCATTATTCCTAACAATGTTGTGAACAATATTATTCGAGGGATGACCGAGACGCTGGTGCCACTGGGACGGGGTGGTCTTGATGCCGAGGGACGCTTGGCGGGTGGAGGATGACGATGCGCGACCAAACGTGATGGGGTAGATTCCACCATGACATCTACCGTGAAGAAGGATTTTCTTCGTGGCCGTGTCCTTGACAAGGAAAAAGAAACGGTGAAATTCCACAAAAACATCATTATCAAGGACGAGACGATAAACGGAGAGAAGATGTTGATGAATGTGTGGTAGACGAAGAATATTGCGTAGACGAAGGGATGAACCGGGTATAGTGGAATGACCAATATGCGAAATAGACAAACCTGCACCGTTTGCCACTTGCACTTGATCCTTCCCGCCGTAGCGCTCGTGGAAGTGCAGACGATCAAGATCATTCATCAGGTGGTCCGTCGCACCGGTGTCCAGAATCCAGTGCGGAGGAGGATGTGGACGCGGAGTTGGCGGCGCGGTGGTCATGATCATAGCGGCTGCGACAGTCGCTGGCCTCATGACCCCAATTCTTGCATATCTAGCATCGGGGACGCCAGCGGCGGTTGCGACCACCCCCGTTGCCACCTCTGTTTTCTCCTCCATTGCGGCTATTGCCGCCGTTGTTGTTGTTACGACCAGAGGGGTTGCCCTGGCTGTTGCCATAGCCGCCCGAGCTGGGCGGGAGGGAACCGGCGGAGGGGCGGCCGCCGCTCGGGCGGCCAGAATCGGAGGCTCGGCCGGAAGTGTTGTTGTAGACCGGCCGAGACGCGGCGTTGGCGGAGGACTGCCAATCCTCGTGCTCGGACTGCTACTGCTGAAGGGCCTCGTAGTGGAGAACGCTGGAGTAGAACGCGGGGAACGTGATTGGCACGCCCGCGAAGTTCATGGAGGCGGCGATGGGGTAGTAGGCTTACAATTCTCCATGCTCACACGGTGTAAAAGATCCAAGGCATACTTCCGTTGAGTCAATGTCAGAATGAACTTTCAAGTCATTTGGCTTTTCTAAAGTACAGGGTCAGGCATTCCTTCTTGTTTTATAAGAATCGTTGGGTGATTCTCAACAACCATCACAATTGTATCGAAGTCTACATTTTGAAGGAAATATTTCTGTCCACTTTCACAATATCACAGTTAGGTGTTAAAAGGTGGATGAAAAAACAATAATATAGGTATTGAGTTAGATCAGATGTACTAGTGCATCATAAAAACATCATCTCGAATAGGTTTTAGCCCGCTTTATAAATAAATCAACCACCACATCCATATAAGCAGTGCAGGAAAGTAAACAAGAAGTATGTTGCGGCAACAACGCAAATATCTGCCTAAAGTTCAATTATCTACTTAATGTACAAAGGGGAAGTTATTTATTATTTTACAACCAAAAGTCCTTGTATTAGTAATACTATGACAAAAAAAAGCTAAAAGGGGGACATTGAGGTGATAATAAAAGTCTCTCGAATAGGTTCTTCAAAAAAAAGAAAGATGATAATAAAAGTTCTATGCCTCTAGAGCATGCATGGCTACTGGAAAAAAACTCCTTTGAAGGTCAAGATAGGGCCAGTCAACTATAAGGTTTGTTGAGGCGAAACTGTTTGCAGGAAGCTATGGGTTTGAATACATGATGTTGTATTACAGATGTCTCCCAAATCATAATAGGTACACTAGACGATATTGATTGCAAGATTTGGATGGTATTTTTAAACAAATGTCATATCAATTTGTGTGGATTTTGGATATCATGACATTGCATAGCACACACTATCTCCTATGTTTATCCCAACAAAGTCAGTGTAATTTGTCTAGAATCTAGAGCTTGACATGACATGACGAATCCCTGCTCCCAAATTTGTAAGATCTGAAATTGGTAAGACGTGACAATATTAGGATCACTTGTGTTGCACAATGTGTTGTGAAAAACTGACATGTGTTTTGAAAAGTTTTCCTTTGAGTTGTAGCTTACTGCTAGTTCCATTTTTCTCTATTTCACATCTAATAAAAAGAACAGACGTGAAAGCTCCTCATCTAGTTTGGCCAAAGGTCTGTGTACCCCAAAGCTCGAGGACATCATTAATGTGATAGTAGAAATGACACATTTTTGTTCAGCCGCATTTTCAAAGAGGAAATACTTCTTTTTTTGAAAGATCCAGATTGCCTGGCTTTTCATTGATTTAGCAGAAGAGAGGATACGAAAAAGGTTTTCTGGTCAAGTGATCAGGGGCGAGCTTTTCTCTAAAAAAAGTGATCAGGGGCGAGGCTGCAAACTATGGGCTTATAGAAAATTGCACCTAGCATCAAAAGTACAATGCAGCGATCTCTCACGTCAGATCCCAGAATGGGGGCTCAATGCATTTTGCTCCGGCAAGTCTCCATTGCTCCATGTTGCTTCTAGCTGCGCTGAGGATGTCGTTGCTGTTCGGCTGCTTGCCGTTGAACGTGCAGCAGTTTCGTTCCAGCCATATGCGCCACAAAATCAGGGCCATCAGTGACAGCGCCCACTTCTCGTTGCCCGGCTCCGTCTTGGCGACGATCGCAGACACAATTTAAGTCGTCAAACTGTGTCGCGCCCATCCAGCCGGATATAGCGCGGTGTAGCCCGTCCATGCCGTGGCCCTGTGCTGGATTTCCTTCGCCACACTGCATTTCCAGAACAGGTGAACCGAGGTCTCGAGGTTTCTGTTGCAGAGCTAACAAAAGTATGGATTTCTTGCTTACTGGGGGCTGGTAACCCAAAAAAAGCAATATGGGGGCTTGGGGGTCCCAAATATTGCTGAGATGAACTTAAGTCTACTAGCTTCTTGGGTTTATAAATTTCATAATGGTGGTAGTAAAATGTGGAAACAGATCATTGACTCTAAATATAGAGCCAATAATCCCAATATCTTCTCCTGCCCTGATACTAACTCATCTCCTTTTTGGAAAGGGGTTTTGTGGGCTGCTAAAGCAGCTAAACATGGTTATCAATGGAAAGTGGGCAATGGGAAGATAATCAAATTTGGGAAGATCACTGGTTTGGATTCATGTAGCTTGGCCATTCAATTCTAGGGTTATATAGCATAGCCAATGAGCACAATCAGGTTATTGCTGATTTGTGGGATGGGGTAAACCTTAAAGTCACATTTAGGAGATGTGTAGATAACATGTTGCTTCTCCTATGGTATGACCCGGTAAGCATTGTGCAATCTGTAATCCTAAGTGATGAAGATGATGCTTTAATTTGGAAACTAGAGTCTAATGGTAAATACTCTGTTAGATCTATGTATGCCATGATTAATTTTAGGGGCATTAGCCCAGTTCATATTCCTGATATGTGGAAAATTCATGTCCCTCCCAACATCCATATATTTTTGTGGCTGCTAGCTCATAATAAGTTGTTGGTTAGAGAGAATCTTATAAAGAGACAACACCTAAATGATTTATCTTGCTTGTTCTGCTCTGAATGTGAAAATATCAACCACTTGTTTTTTGAGTGTGTTGTGGCTATGGAGCTCTGGAGAAATATACACTCCATCATAGGGTGCTTCCCCCTGCCTTCTTTTGATAGGGTGGCAGACATGTGGGGAAAAGATAAAAACTTGCAAGCTGAGAATCTAATTATATCAGCTACTCTCTGGGCTATCTGGAGATGCAGGAATGATTTGTGTTTTAATAACACAAACTGGATGGGTGTGCAGGTGGTTCTGAGAAAGATTGCAGGCTATTGCAACCTATGGAAGATCATCTGCAAAGGAAGTGCAAGAGAGCGCGTGGAGGAGATCATTGTGGCTATCTGGGAGGCTGCAAGAAAACCACCGCTGCTGCTCTGGCCAGAGCCAGGCTGAAGAGGAATGAGCTTTGGCTGCAATACTCTCTGCAAAAGATGGGAGGGTGGATGGGCATGGAGAAGAGCGTGATCCTTGATGGTTAAATCTGGCTCCCTGTTCCCTTCCCGCTGCGGGGTTTGCCAGTAGCTAGTCTCTTTAGCTTAAATCTTTTAGCCTTGTTCCTGTATTAAGATGTTTGTAGTGTTGAGGTTTCTGAAAACCATGCCGGAGGGATGTCTCAATCTCCTCCTGCGGTGTGTAATAAATGATGTACTCTGTTGGGTTTCATTTTCTATGGGAAATGGAACTGGGGCTGGAGCCCTTTTCTTTAAAAAAAAGACGATCGTTTGCACCAAAGCCGATTGTGATGCAACAGACATCAAAAGAATTTGACCAGTCCTGTGGTCCACACCTTACAGATCAGCGACTCGAGCTCCGTGCGCGGCCGATCAGAGAACTGCATGTCATAGGCCAAACGAGCCGAGTATTCAGCGCCCCCCGCCGTCCAGTTGATGGCATCGTGCTGGCCTGCGATCAGCATGATCCGTGCGTCCCTGATGACCCGCGGTAGCAGGATGAACTGCGGCAGGATGTTGTTGACGTTGCCGTGCCACAGATCATGAACCCAGCCGGCCCCGAGCAGCGCTGCAACCACTGATCTATTCTTAAGGATGGAGTGGTTGTAGAGGTCAGGGAAGGTTAGCTTCAGAGCCCGACCGCCGATCCAGTTACAGTCCCAGAAGCTGGCCTGCTCCCCGCCTCCGATGGGGACCACGGTCGCCGTGGAGAACATGGCTCTGTCTTTGTCGTCGCACGGCGAGCCTGATCCCACTACATTTGGTTTCCACAAAGAAGGTGAAATGAAATGCTACTGGGAACCTTGTATGTTTGTCCCTAGACGGACAAGTACAGATCGTCATGGACGTGATGAACCTAAACCCTGCATTCTCGGATGCTTCCCAGGCCTAGTCCTACTACAGGCACCCAAAAATAACGGTGGTGAAATGAACTTGAGGTCGGTTAGCTTCTCTGAAATATAGAGCTAGGAACCAATTCCTTCTCCCTATTTATAGATAGAAAGAGCAATGGAGATGTACTCTATTTGATCTGCTTCTACAACCTGACAACCATAAATGGTTTGATAACATTGTACTCAGCATATAAAACCCCCAAATTAGTAGATTCTCAGTTGTATTCAAGTATGCATTGATTTTAATTGGTGAAATTTCCGATAGGGTTGGTAAGAGTTTCTGCATGTTGCAGGTTTTAGATAAATGATCTTCCTTATTTAGTGAGGACTTTGCTCACGGGTAATTATTTGCAAGTTACGCAAGCAGCTCTTCGTTCACAAGCCAAGCAAATATCTGGAGACGAAGAAGAGTTGTAGCTGACCGAGCGGCAAGGTTTTGGTTACCGGTCGAAATTTCAAGATTTCCCATGGTTACCAAGTATTTTCGTGCCCCTCGGTAAATCCTCATACCGAGCAAAGAATACCAAAATTTTAAATTTTTTGAATTTAAACGCTCGATTTATAGTAAAGTACATAGGATCTATTTAATGCCATGAGAGTTGGTTCTGACATGTTGGTAGCAACCTGGTTCCTGTTTTGAGAGGTCTCTGGTTCTAATGTTCGTTCATTCACTTATTTGAATTAAAAATTCAACTATGAAATTCGTTTGAAATATTCTCGGTATTTCTCGGTAAGCGTGGTAACCACGTTTACCAGCCCCCCTCAATAAAATTGCCTTATTCGGTAGTATGTTCTTAACCTGGCTTTCTTTCCTAGATTACTCTTTGGCAAAACCTCTTCGATCTTCTACCTATGGACCATGGAAGAGAGAGAGATCACAAGTGGACCATGGAAGAGAGAGAGAGAGAGAGATCACAAGTATATTTAATTTGTTGTATTATTTTTCTTAATTGACATGAGTAGGTAACTAGGTATTGCTAATCTCTTATATTATTTTCCTTAATTGGAACCAAGACCTGGGCATTACTAGATAGTGATAAGAACACAATTAATTTACTCACAAATATGAAGCAGATCAACATGGAGATTAAAACATATAGTTCCCGTGCAAATAAGTAATGAAGGCATCGTCCGACGGGCGACACAGGCGTCCTCTTCCTTGGGCCTTCCTTGGGCATGAGTAGGTATTTGTAATCTCGTATATAGGTATGTAACTATCAGATGAACCTAATATAATATTTAAAAGATCAGTTTGATCCCACCAACATCATGCAACTGATAGTTGAGATCAGCTTGACAAATCGTCTCTGTTAGTATATTCCTTGGACTCCACTGAGGCAACTTGAGCAAAAGGTCTGTTACTACCACCTACCATTTGACATGCTGATTGTACCAGAGCAGATGTGGGTATTGGTATGATATTAGCTAATGTTACACAGATATATTGTGCACGATGAAAATGCTGATCGATCTGCTAGAACCCAGCGTGTGCAATATGACCAGGGTGTAACCGATCCTGATCCTAAGGAAGCTGAACTTCCAAAATTTCTGCATATTATCTCAGCAAATCTAGATCGATATCCAGGGCCAGCAGAGTTGCGATCATGGACAGAGGCCGCCGCTGGAGAAGTCAGTTCAGATGGGACCTGGTACCGTTATTTGAAATATCTGACGAATGCTGTAGATGTTTAACGCATATACATTGTTTTAGATAGATTATATAATTTTACACCATTTAAAGGTTAATCCTTTCATAAATAAAAGGATAAAAAATATGACTGATTTGATGTTTACCAAAGTTAAAATTTGGATTTTCTAAGGCATACCTTAAGATGAGGTCGGTCATCACAATATATTAAAAAAAACTAACTTTGCAAGGCTACATAGCAGCAAGGTTTTGGTTACCGAATGAGACAATTTTACCCAGGGGGACTGGTAAACGTGGTTACCACGGTTACCAAGAAATACCGAGAATATATCGAGCGAATTTTATAGTTAAATTTTGAATTCAAATAAGTGAATGAATGAACATTCGAACCAGAGACCTCTCAAAACAAGAACTAGGTTTCTATCAACACGTCAGAACCAACTCTCATGGCATTAATTAGATCCTACATACTTTACTATAAATTGAGCGTTTAAATTAAAAAAATTGGTATTTTTTGCTTGGTATGGGGATTTACCGAGGGGCACGGAAATACGCGGTAACCATGGGAAATCTTGAAATTTCGACTGGTAACCAAAACCTTGCATAGCAGTGACACTGTAAATTTCACTATGATTGCCATGTCGATAATAGCATGAACCGATAATATATAGATTGGTTTGGTATAAGCAAACTGCCAAAAAATATTACAGGAGAAATACATCTACGAACAGTATCTCTCAGCTACCCCGTGGTAGCGAGCAAACAAGCCCTTTTGTCGACCTTTTACGGTTGTCTCTAGACTACCTGAGTCAACGAAGCGCGTCATATGCTTGAAATGCTGCATTGTCTGATGTCTCCCAGGTCTAGTACACAAAAAACACTCAGAAGAAAATTTTGGTGAAATGAACTTCAAGTCAGCCAGCTTCTCCGTAGTACAGACTACAGAAGCAGGCATTCCTTCTCCATGTCTATAACAAGAGCAATCGAACATTGATCTGGTTGTACTTGATTCAGCAAGATTGTACTTCCATATCAAGACCACACATTACTGCTTCTCGGCTGTATACAAGTCTATGTTTATGGCTTATTATGATTTGGTGAATTCTTTTTAGAAGGTTGATTAACAGGCTTCTTCACGCCGCACATCTCTCTGCATGAATAAAAGCTCACAATGTTGACCCGAAAATCCATGGTGAGAAGCCGTAGAGCAAACTGATACTGTGCTATAAAATTGTACATGCTTAACTTTTTTTGGCGGAAAGATAAATGCTTAGCCCTATTTAGCGTTTCTTTAATTGTTCAGAAGCACTTGTTTGATAATTGAATGAAAAGTGCTAGTGCAAGCCCTTGCTTGCAAGCCATCATTCCCAAGATGTCCAGAGAATGTAGGAGACAAGAAGCGTTGTCGTCGGCTATCATAAAATTGTCAACGCCTCTAGCTGATCGAGAAGAGTTTGCTAATTAGTATGGTATTTGCTTAGCTAGATTGCTTGCTGAAGTACTCTTATGACAATAACCTATTTGACCTTCTACTTATTTATGGACAATGGCAGCAAGTATGATACTGGAACAATGCATATTGGCCTCCATGTGCTTGGTTTGCATCTGAAATCCAGTTCATCCTTTTGCTGCAATGTTCAATATTCTACTAATTAAGCTCAGCATGTTTAATTAGCTTTCCAGGTAAAATGTTCAAAATTCATGATTCTAAAACTTTTAATATAGTCTTGAGAGATGAAACAAATTTTTTAGTTGATCACACACTTAGTTCTGCTGTTGTTTCATCCGGCATATTGTTCATTAAGTGCATAAGCAGGGTCTTTATACGAAAGCCTATTTTGAGTAATAAGCAGGGTCTGATGCAAGTTGGCTAACTTGGCTTCTGATCCTAGAGCATCTACAGCTGGACCTCTCAAACCCGCATCATACGCCCGGACGGACCGCCCAGTTACTGTCCGGTCACGATTTTTTGACCCAGACAGACCCCCCCAAAGGCCCTCAAACACCCGGGCTGACCGGCACCCCTTATATCCAGCCAAAATATAAGGCGGATACGGGGGCACCCGGACACGCCCAGCGACCCACTGTAGGTCGTAGCGGTCCCACCTGCAGCGACCGAAGCTCCTCCATCTCTCGTCGGTGCAACCAAATTTTAGTCCCACATCGCCGGGCGAGGCGGACGCCGCCTGGCTTAAATAGCTGCGCCAGCGGATGGCGGCAAGCTTGGTTGTTGTTGTGTAGGTCTATCAATTCTCGCATGTATGATCGAGATAAATTTGACACTAGATTGCATTTCATCGACTCATGATTGTTCATCGAGTGTCAAGTTTGTCTCGATTATATACTTTGATACCTCTACTACAATGACAATAGATTTTTATTTTATTTTGATGCATAGACACATAGTGATTAAAAAAATGACACCAGTGTTCCCTATGTGAAGAAGATAGTCCCTGACTATGAATCTTCTATGTGATAAAGATAGAAGATTCATAGTAAGAGTCAATATCCTTAACATAGGTTGCAATGATGTCAGAAGCTTATCCCTTCTGGACGATCCGGATATTTATGCTGGTCGACTAGCTCATCAGTCGGCGAGGTGGGGACTAATACGGGTGTGAAAATGTTAAGTATGAGCAATTTTCGGTGCCCATGAAATATGGAACGAAAGGAATGCTAGGGTCTTCTGCTCCAAAGCATCACTTCCTTCTAGGGTGGTCGTGACGATTAAGGATGAGGGAAGACTTGGGTTATCGCCGGGGCTAGATTGTTGGGAAACTTTATTCCGAGAGAGTGATCTCAGTTTTTTCTCGGACCTGGGTGGTCCTGTAACCTTGAAAACTATATCTTACTCCTTTTAATTAATGAGATGTTGCAAAGTTTTTGCCTCCGTTTTGAAAAAAATTAATCGGTGCCCAGGCCCAAGACGGACAGGATGATCGACGTGCATGGCCCTGCATGTAACTGATATTTTAAAAATAGGATACGTGGTTGTAAATTGTGAAATATGAAGAGTGGCCGGTGAGTGTCCGCGGACGCGGCTGTAGATGCTCTTAAGCCCTCGTTTTTGTTGGGTTCCTGTTATTACTGACTGAACCGGGCTTCTTATCTCCACATGGCTCACACTGCTCCGATGCGCTAACCCCTCCTTCTCGGTGTGTCGAACCGCCTGGCTGCTCCTGGCATGCATGCCACACCACCTGGCGTCTCTGCTCGCCGGCACACCCACAAAACCCTTAGCTTGCCGAAGCTGGATGTGTCCCGCTCGCCGTATTTGCCTCGCTCACCTCGAGGAGTAGCTGACCCTTGCTACCCCTGCGGTGCCATTCTTACTCCTTTCTGTTATTTAGAACCCTGGCGTGCAATGCAAACGTTGTACGGTTGTCTTTAGACAAACCGACAAGGGACATCGTCACACGGGAAGAGATAGACACGCTACATTCTCGGATGCCTCTCAGGCCTACTACTAGTCCAACTACATGCATCAAAAGTAAGGGTGGCCAAATGAGCTTCAAGTCGGCCAGCTTCTCTGAAGTGCAGAGGTATGCATTCCTTCCCCTGTTTATATAGGAAGAGCAATCGAGCCGTACTCTATTTGATGTGGCTCCAAAACCTTACATGGTTTCATGACAGTGTACTCGCCATATAAAGACCACACCAATTTGATTCTCGGACGTATTCAAATCTGCACTCATTATATTGCTTGGTATAATTTTTTATACTGTTGAGAAAGAGGTTCTGCACGTTACACATTTCTGTGCAAGGCGAGGGGCTACACTATTGTACGCTAGCATACAACTTGCTCATATCTAACCAGCCACCACATTGACGAAAATTTGGATACGAAGAACATTGCTTTGCCTGTAAATCGTTGTGACTGACTATATGAAATCCCTGCATGATTTGCCGTCCTACTCAAACACTCATTATATCTTCACGTCGATCAATAATAATATCACAAATGGGCTTTATATCAGGCTCTTGACGAAGAGTGAGTTAACCAAACCACTAGTTCCATGAAGACCTGGTTCTGGTGGTTTTCATGGTATAGCGTTGTTGCATATCTCCTCTAAATTTTGGTCGCTTGTAGCGGATCCCCTAAACTTAGATGAGTAGAAAAGAAAAGAATTGAGTGGCACAAACACAAAATCGGTGCACACAAATACAAATTCGATTCAAACAAGTTCATATAACCTACTAAAACAAAATTCAATGTCGATTCATAATATTTTACACTGATATTTAAATGAATTTCACAGAAACTTAGACTAAACTAATCAAAACTTACTAATCACTATCCATCTCTTCGACGAGCCTCTTCCAATCGCCTAGGGTCATCCCACCAACCATAGGGTCGGGGCTTTGGCTGTCGTCATCGCGGTCATTGCCGCCGTCATAGTCATCGCTGAACAAAACGATGTCCCCCTGTCCCCTAACAGCTCGTACAAGCGGCGCTCTGCCAGACTTTTTCCGGGTAGCGGCTGCGGAGCTTCGCCATGTACGCCTCGTCGGTGGCCTTCCCCCGAATGTGCTGCCGAGCCTCCCGTACTCTCTCCTCTCTTGCACGGAGACCACCCTTGGGTCAACGGGCTCCAGCCATGGCATCTCTCCAAAATCGGGGTTTCGGTGGCCGTCGGCGCCTTGCACACAGACAAACATGATACCGTACGCCCATGCCACCTATTCGGCGGAATGGAAGGATCCAATCCAAATCTTCTTGTGGGTGTGCCGTCGGTTATCTCGGCCACCCACGTTCCTCAATTCTGCTGCCGCACACAGACATATTGCCTATGTGGCGGCGGCGATGACAGGAGGTCAGGGAAGCCGGGCAGGCGGCCGCGGGAGGAAGACGGAGCGCGCGAGAAATAAGATGTGTCGGCGCCACAAGAGGACAAGGTTGCGTGAGTGGCATGGGAGGAAAACCCTTCATGGCTTCAGGAGCGCCCGTGACAGCGTGGATCCGCAGTGCAGATGGGTGGCGGGGAGTGGCGACGGTGGGATTTGGGCATATCTGCCGCGGGCCGGTACGGAGTGGATGCGGGTGAGGTTGGGTGCTGGTGATCGGGTGGACCTCACCAAGTTCATTCAGATAAGAGTTAATAAATCCCAACGTAGAGAGAAAGCTGGTTCACAAGCTGCAGATCCAACGTAGGATGGAAAAAATCTCTAATAAAAGAATGGACGCGAGCGTGAAAGAATGTTCTTGTTTTTCATTGGAAAAACCAACACCGACCTAAAAAAAAGTATCCCTTTCTCTTTTGGGAGCAGAGCTGGGGGCAGCGGAGAGGATAGGAGAGGTCGGATGTTTTACTCCGCGGCCGCGCTGAGGAGTAAATTTAAGGGTCACCCACCGCTCGAATTAAAAGTTTAACTCCAACTTTTTTGGACACTGATAAGTGCCACACGTGTGGGCGTTAGGAAGTCTGTCCACACATTTTGTGTGGTGTATAAAAAGAATAGCCCACACACCTACGTGTGGGCAAAACAAGTAATGCCCACACACCTTTTTTCCCCCTCCCGGTCCCTCTCACATGCGTGTGTGTGTGGGCGAAATAGATAATGTCCACACGCCCCGTACGTCAGGCCTCGTACCTCGTGGTCCCGCACGCCCCGCGTGACAGTCACCGCGCGCTTGCAGTTGCCATGGTCCAGACCCTCGTCCATGTTCGTTTAACTGCAGTCGTCATGTCGCTGAACTACGGTTGCCATGTTGGACAACTACAGTTGCCATGGTTGCTCAACTGCAGTTGCCATCTAATGTCAAAAGTTCCAGATGCCATTTTTGGGCAACTGCGGCTGTTGCCCTGTATGGTCTGGTTTACCATTAGGCAGTTGCCATGTATGGTTTGGTTTACTACAGTTGTCATGATTTGGAAACCTTAGGAGTTGCCACCTACTAACACTAGGCAGTTGCCGTGTAGTGCTACAAAAAGACATGGCAAAACAACATGTTCGGGTAAAAAAGAGAGAGTTGCCATCTGCTTACAAGCACACTAGGGCAGTTGCCGTGTACCCTGCAAAAAAACATGGCAACTGACATGTTCGGGTAAAAAAAAAGAGTTGCCACCTGCTTATAAAGCACACTAGGGCAGTTGCCATGTATACTGCAAAACACATGGCAAGTGGCAATTTGGGTGTGGGAGATGAGACAGGCGTGTGGGCGAGATGGCAAATGCCCACACACCAGCCCTTGTGCGTGAGTGGAAAGTGGCGTGTGGGCGAACTGCTGAACGCCCACACACCAGCCCCACCCGTGTGGTGAAACGGCCGTTTGGCGACCGGGTGAATGCCCACACACCAGCCTAGTCCTATGTGGCACTATATACATGTCAAGATTCATGCGCTAACAAACGGACACGGATCCACGCGTGTGGGCGAGATGCAAACGCCCACACGTGTGGGCATTAGACTTTTCGACTTTTTAAGGCTTCGGTTAAGTGCCGGTTAGAGGAGAAAGACAGTTTTTTTTCTTCTGTAACAAGTTTTAGAAGGTCCGCTAGAGTTGCTTTAATATAATTCATACGCCTTTGGCGCATGGCCGGCCAGTTAGTTACAATATTTGTTCAGGCTAAATTGTTCACAGGAAGCTATATGTTTGAATACGTGTTGTTGTATTTATAGATGCTCCCTACACCATGCATACCGTGCATATACAATAGTAATACTGTAGATTTGGCTTCTATCTTTCACTTTTTTTCACCACTTCTTCGTCTAACCTTCTCTCTATGATAATCAATTACACTAGTAGAAAACAGGGCTTTGGTCACAAGGCAGTTTTCACATTAGTCCCGGTTCGTGGCACTAAGGCATTAGTCCCGATTCACCTGGGCCCTTTAGTCCCGGTTGGTGGCACCAACCGGGACTAAAGGTTAGACCTTTAGTCCCGGTTGGTGCCACCAACCGGTACTAATGGGCTTTGAGGCATTAGTACCGGTTCATGGCACGAACCGGTACTAAAGGTCTCATTTTCAAACTCTACCCCCCTGGACCGCCTTTTCAGTTTTAGAAAAAACAAAAGAAAATGATGGAAGTGTCAAAAAAAAAAGTTTCCCATGTGATATGTGGTCTAGTTGTTGGGAAAATTAACAAATATGAATTTCGACTTTATTTGCAAAACCTCTCTGGAATTTCTTAAAATAGGCATAACTTTTGCATACGAACTCGGATGAAAAAGTTTTTTATATGAAAAATCATCTACTCGAAAAGTTACATCCGAATTTAACCGGGGGAACCCCGTTAAACATTTTCAAAATCCTTAAACACCTAACAAAAAAAAGATACGAGGCTTTTAAGATCTGGAGAGGCAAAAAATTCAAAAAAATTCAAATTGTGGTCAAACTGTGGTCAAACAATGGTCAAACTAATTATTCTAGAATATTAGTGTTACTAAATAATTATTTCAGTTGTTTTGAATTTTGGTCAAATCTGGTCAAACTGTGGTCAAATCTGGTCAAACTGTGTTCAAACTGTGGTCAAACAATGGTCAAACTAATTATTCCAGAAATATTAGTGTTACTAAATAATTATTGTTTTTTAAAACAATAGTTTCAAACTCAAACAGTGAAATGTGTCACTTCATGCTCAAGCTAAATTCCTGAGGGTTAATAGGATTGACATCTTACTATTGTCAGGAAAACAACATGTGAAGACTTGGAAACGAGGGAGAATAGAACCCGGAAGTTAAGCGTGCTCAGGCTGGAGTAGTCAGAGGATGGGTGACCGTCCGGGAAGTTAGATGATTTGGAATGATGAGGGATGATTAGATATTAGAGGATAAATTGAGCAGTGATGAGGGGTGGTGATTAGAGATTAGAGGTTAAAATAATTTAGAAATTTGAAAATTAAAAAAATTCGCAAATTTTTTTTTCAAAAAAAAAATATCATAAAATTTCCTTTAGTCCCGGTTGGTAACACCAACCGGGACTAAAGATGAAGCTCCAGTCTGCGTCCACGTGGACGGCCTTTAGTCCCGGTTCGTGTAAGAACCGGGACTGAAGGGGGGAGGCATTAGTAACGACCCTTTAGTCCCGGTTCAAAAACCGGGACTAAAGGCCCTTACCAACCGGGACAAAAGCCCCCTTTTCTACTAGTGTCAGCATATTTTACTTATCTTCTGAACCAATTTCATTTTAGTTTACTTAACAAACTTCTCATCAAACTAAAAAGCAAGCATGGGCAATATTTGATAAACATTTATTTACACAATCACATTAATATGAGCATATAATGGTAAACCAAGATTGAGCTCATGTCTTCACAAGATTCCCTCCCATCTCCTCGAAGTTGGAGTGTCGCACTCAAAGTCCAGAGCCTTCAAGATAGTCCCATAGGTCATTGGGGATTTTCTCATGGTCTTGTGACAACTTTTAACACACACAAATAGGATAGTTCATATGGAATCATCCCATTCGAAGAAAAGCTAGGGGGTAGACATTTTCGGGCTTGCCGAACAAGAGATTCATCAAATCGCGTTAATAAGGGTCGGAACATATCCTTTTGCATGTGATCCTAATTTGGGTACACTAGAAGTGTGAAGAGCCACAACTTTAAAGTTGTAAAATTGTGGCAACTAATTAGAGAGAGAGATCAAGGAGTTGGAGTGATTAAAATTAGCCCAAAGAAAATGGGTGAGAAAAAGAAGAAATAAATTAAATGCGATAAGTAAATATGGATTCAAATTAAAACATTAAATATCAAACCTGGCAGAAAAAAGAGGTTTGCAAGAAATAGGCCACATGTAAGCCGATTATTTTTTCCAGGGACTCGGCTTATAGTTAACGTACTTCAAAAAATCACTAAAGTAAGCTGAGAACCTTGTGATACACACTCGGCTTATAGGCTGCTCGGTCACGGGACCATTAACCACATGGCAGGAAATGTTGTCCAGGCTTGCTAGAAGCCGAGGGCTTTTGGTTCTATAGGCCGAGTAATTTCTATAAGCCGAGCACTTATTTTTCTTTCACTTGGCCTATATCGGCAGTTAAGCTGAGTCTTATTTCTTTACCGAGTGTCCTGCACTTAGTACTTGGTTTACGTGGAAGTAAACCAACCGAGTACCTGTGTTTTTACACTCGGCTTGCGAGCTGTGATTTTATTGTAGTGTATAGTGTACAGTCCCTCCTATGTTTTCTCCCATCACATTCAGTGTGATTTCTCTAGAGTCTAGAATCTATTGCACCGTCGGCAAAAGAATTAAGATGCCAGGTGTAGCAACCATCATGTCTATTAGGATAGCATGGTCATTAACTCCCAATTATACTGAAATGTACAATGTTTTCAGAAAATTAACAAGTTCACTGAAGGTTTCCTTTGGGCTGCAGCTTATTGTTCGTTCTTTTATATATTCACCATCAGGAAGCACTAGGGATCACACATGAAAGAACTCACTCTCCTATATCTATATCGATACACGGACCCACATGGAAGTGCCCGAGACAGACTAACTAATATGGGTCAATTGATATCATTTGGGAAACTTACTACTCCAACACACTCCCAGGAGAGAGATTGGTAGGATCATTTCGGTGAAAGTCCATACTCAAGCTCCTGCCCATCTATAAGAAGTTTGCCACATGCAAAGCGAAATCAGGTAATGCAACACTACTATGGACAGACTGTTGGTGGGACCAACCATTGGCAACAAAGTTACCAGAGCTTAATTCCCATGCAACCAACAATACTGTGACACTACAACAGATAATCAGTTCACATGAGCTGTCAGAACATTTCCACACTCCTATGTCTCAGCAAGCATTTCAACAATACAATCGCCTACTAGAGCATGCTAGCTAGCTTCTTGCGTGTGTGTGCAAATCAATTCAGTTGCTTGCCCATGCTAGCTAGCTTCTTGCGTGTGTGTACGTGGTCATGCTGAAATTTTTTCCATGTCAACTTTGTTGGAATAAGCCACGGCGTGTGTGGTCGGGCTCGTCGGGCGCGACGGCTACGCGCGGGACGGGCGGGACGTACTGGTGTCGTCGGGCTCGTCGGGTTTGTCGGTGGCGCGTGGGACAAGCGGAACGTGCCGGACGCAGCAGCGTGGCGCGTGTGTGTGGGCGGTGTGTGGCCGCGTCAGGTTCGTAGGTGCGTGTGTGTGCATGAGTCCGTGTGTGTGTGTGTTGGAGTTAGTTAGCTTGACATGCATGTAGTGTGGAGGAGCTGTGCATGCAGGCTGTTACGATCAGATGGATCGAGCGCGTTATGTGCGCGTCGTTGGCCGGGCCGATCGCTCGCTCCGCTACGTGCATGCATGCGCAGGAGACGTGGGCGCTGCGTAGCTGTAGGACTACAAAGCCGCGGACGCGATTATGTATTCGTTGAGAAAAGTTGGGTGCCCTGGGAAAGGAAAAGTAACGGGGCTGTGAAGCCGGGTGAAACTTCAGTGTACTGTGTGCTTCTCCTTCTTCTACCTCCATCCATCCGTGTGAGCGAGCGGCAACAACAATTGGTATACAGAGATTCGGTTCGGGCGATCACCGCCGACCATGGCGCTCGTCCCACACGGCGGCGGCGCGGGCGGATCGGCGACGATGGCGATGCCGATGCTGACCGCGGACAACTACACGGTCTGGGCCATCAAGGCGCAGGCGATCCTCGACGTCCACACCGTATGGGAGGCGGTGGCGCCGGGCGACGCGGCGGTGAACGCCAAGAAGGACAAGCTGGCACGCGCGCGTTGCCGGAGGATCTGCTGCTGCAGGTGTCGACAAAGCTCACCGCCAGGGAGGTTCGTCGGCGCCAATTGGGTCCGCGCGGTGAGGCTGGGGACGCTGCGCGGCGAATTCGACCGGATGAAGATGGCGGACGGCGAGGAGCTCGACGTGTACGGCGGGAGGCTCGCGGCGATGGCAGCGAGGTACGCCAACCTCGGGGAGATGCTGGGCGACGCGGCGCTCGTCAAGAAGCTGCTGGATACGGTGCCGGATCGGCTCTTCCCCGTCGTTGCCGGCAACGAGCAGTTCCACGACGTGACAACGATGGCGTTCGACGAAGCGCTCGGGCGGCTGCGTGCGTTCGACGAGCGGGTTCAGCGCTGTGGACAAGACGGCGGCGAGCGCGGTGGTGAGCAGCTGCTCATGACGGCGGCGCAGTGGGCAGCACGGGAGCGTCGACACGGCGGTGCTCGGGACGACGACGACGGGCGCAGCGTGGCGTCGGGGAGCGGCGGCAACAGGCGCAGGCGCCGCTACAAGTTCGGGGAGCACGGGCACTTCCGGCGCGAGTGCCCGCAGCTGCGGAAAGGACCGGCGGCGGAGCAGGCTCTCTTGGCTGGCGCCAACGTCGACGACGACGGACTCCTCTAGGCCGTGGCTTAGGAGGTGTGTGTTGGAATAAGCCACGGCATGTGTGGTCGGGCTCGTCGGGCGCGACGGATACGCGCGGGACGGGCGGGACGCACTGGTGTCGTCGGGTTTGTCGGTGGCGCGTGGGACGAGCGGAACGTGCCGGACGCAGCAGCGTGGCGCGTGTGTGTGGGCGGTGTGTGGCCGCGTCAGGTTCGTAGGTGCGTGTGTGTGCGTGAGTCCGTGTGTGTGTGTTGGAGTTAGTTAGCTTGACATGCATGTAGTGTGGAGGAGCTGTGCATGTAGGCTGTTACGATCAGATGGATCGAGCGCGTTGTGTGCGCGTCGTTGGCCGGGCGGATCGCTCGCTCCGCTACGTGCATGCATGCGCAGGAGACGTGGGCGCTGCGTAGCTGTAGGACCACAAAGCCGCGGACGCGATTATGTATTCGTTGAGAAAAGTTGGGTGCTCTGGGAAAGGAAAAGTAACGGGGCTGTGAAGCCGGGTGAAACTCCAGTGTACTGTGTGCTTCTCTCCTTCTACCTCCATCCATCCGTGTAAGCGAGCGGCAACAACAAACTTTCGTGCTATATAGTGCAACTTTATTACTGTATTGTGCAACTTTAATACTACGTCGTGCAACTTTTTCCAAAACCAATTTTTGGATCTGCATGATTCAACTTCCATGAGGTTGCAATTTAGCAACCATGACAACTCTTATGTGCAACTAGTCTACTGTCCCGACCAACTACCTAGTAGTCAATGTGCAACTTTCCTCCCTACTCGTGGATGTGTAGTTTTTCACTGTTGTCACACCCTACCTCCACCTCCCTGATATGTGCAACTTAGTCTATTGTTTAAGCCAACTGCTTATTAGTCAATGTGCAACTCCTTCCCCTCCCTACTTGTGGACATGTGTTGACGGGGGCAACAAACAGAGTTGCACATAGTCTGCTAAGTAGTTGGCCAGGGCAACATACGAAGTTGCACATCTCACAGGTAGGAACAGTTGAATGGCGAAAAATTGACATTCATGAGGGTAGTGAAAAGTTGTATATGAACAGAGGCTAAAGTTGCAAATCTCATTTGCAGGGGTGGTCTGGGCCGTGTGCTAGCAGGGAAACTACACATCCATGGGGGTACGCGAGAAAGTTGCACATTACTGTTAGACAGTTGGCCGTGGCAGTATCCGAAGTTGCACATCCATTGTTAGGTTGTTGGTCGATGCAGCAAACAGTGAAGCACATCCACGGTTAGGGGGAAAGTTGCACATCAACTACTATCTAGTTGGTCTGGGCAACAGACGAAGTTGCACATCTCATTGGAAGGATATAGTTTGGGGGTGGAGATACCATCATTGAAAAATGCAGGTTTACGGTATAGGAGAAAAGTTGCAAAACCCTGTCAGGTAGTTGCACATCGACGGCTAGGCAGTTGCACAAAACGAAAAAAAAATTGCACAAAAAAATTCATCGAAACATACCCATGCGGGATCTAGTTTTGATGATTAAGCCGCGAGGGTTCCAATAGTGAAAACGGATCTTAATTTCGATGCGCGGTTGGAAAGTTATGGTTTTTTAAAAATTTAAAAACCCGAATTAACTGCGTTCAGATCTGTTCACGTGGGTGCATTGCAATTATAATTTTTTGTCCTGTTCAAACATGTTCACACCTATTTACTTTTTTTTTAACATGAATTAGAGAGACAAAATATTTCTTTTTTCGACCAGCCACTGCGGAGCGCTAGCGGGCCAACGGCCACCCGCTAGATGCGTCCTAAAAAGAACACACATGAAAGTTCCTTATCTGGTTTGGCCAAAGGTCTGTGTACCGCAAAAGCTCCAGGGCATCATTAACGTGGTACTGTGGTAGAAATCACACATTTTTGTTCAGCCGCATTTTTCAAAGAGGGAAGACTGAAACGAAACTACATTTCCTTTCCACACAGGAGGTAAAATGCAATGCTATTGGGAACCTTGTACGGTTGTCTCTAGACGGACAGGTACAGATCGTCATGACACATGAAGAACTTGAAACCCTGCGTTATCGCATGCACGGGCGCGGGGTGCCGCTGCGCGGCGGCGTTCCGGCGTGCTTCTTTTGCGCGGATGTGGCGGCGGCGTGAAGGGCTGCGCGGCAGAGGTGCGTGTCTGGGCAGCGGCGGTTGTTCGGCCGGCGGACGGTGCGGGCCGCGGCGGCTATGGCCGGTGGGTCTTCTCTACTTGTTGGCTGCAGGGGCCGGCGGCGGTAGTGCCCTGCTGCCGGCTAGGGCTCGTCCAGGACCTTGGCAGGGGTGGGGCGGTGGGCGTTCCTTGCGGGCTTGGGCAATGCTACAGCTAGAGCTTTGCGGGCAACGTAGCGTGGTGGTGGCGGCCTCCTGTCCCCGGAGATGTGCCTACGATGCGTGGGGCTGGGCAGGCGCTGGTGGTGCGGCGTCGGCCACACGCGCAACACGGTCGGCGCAGATCTAGGGTTCCTGCTCGGGCGGGCCAGATCGAGGCCCGGGGCAGATCAGAGCTGCTGCTTCGGGTAGGAGGTGTCGGGCCTGGCCTGGTATGTGCTCGCGGTTCCTTGGGGGCACGGTGGTTGTTGGTGGTTGTCGGGGACATTGCTTCTCCGTTGGGCAGATCGGTGACAATGACCATGGTTGAGGCGTCGCGCGAGCGGGCTCGGCGGCGGCCATCGGTAGTCACGAGGTTGTGTCCCCCCCCGGTCCATCGGGATTGGCTGGGTACGCGGGTGTGGACGCCCCCTACAATGGGGGCATGACCCAGATCCTGTGACTGATGCCGGGCTAGGAGTGAAAGGAGACCCCTTTCTTTCCTCCTCCCAAGGTTGGTGCTCCGTGATGTGGACGGATGGTGGTGGCTCGGACATGGATGCCGGAGAGGCGTCTTCGGATGGCAGTCCGCATGGTCGGCTTTCTGGCAGGCACCATGTCGGTGGTGGTGGCTTTCTCTCTTGGTCGTGTGGGCGGCAGGAGAGTGGCGTTGGGTGGCCTGGGCGTTCTCCCTGTCTTTGGCAGTGGTGTCGTCCCGATCCTGCTTGGGACAATGGACTGGTTGAGCCTGTCCTGAAGATCTCGTGTGGTACAGGGGAGCTGCTGAGCGAAAGCTCTGCGCTCTGTCGCCGACGACGACGACGCTTGCGGGCGACGCTATCTTCCTGAAGACGTCGTCATGGTGCTTCTCGTCGTGCCAGGGTTCCGGGTGAAGACCCTAGTCCCTTCTGGACTCGGCAGCGGCGACGCTATGCGCCGTTTTCCCTCCTGGGGGCGTTGTCGTGGAGCTTAGATGTTTAGGGAGTGTGTGATGTTGTACTCGGTGCTCAATGCTTTCATTTGGTAGCGTAGTGTCTGCGTGATCCGATTATCTTAGGATCGGCATTGGTGAAATGAACTTTTGGTCGGTTAGCTTCTCTGAAGTATAGAGCTGACAAGCATCCATTCCTTCTCCCTGTATATAGAAAGAGCAATAGGGACTAGTATAAAAAGTCCCATTTGTCCCGGTTCCAGAGGCCCATTTGTCCCGGTTCCGGAACCGGGACTAAAGGGTCGGTACTAAAGCCCATTACCTTTAGTCCCAGTTCACCTACGAACCGGGACAGATGGGGCTCCATGTGGCCGCTGCACGTTGCCTAGGCAGGAGGGCCTTTTGTCCCGGTTGGTAGCACCAACCGGAACCAGAAAGCATCCACGCGTCAGCAGTTCAGGGGCTGGGTTTTTTTTT
>NC_057814.1:108163937-108188439 GCF_018294505.1 Triticum aestivum | reverse complement strand
TTTTGTAGGGTTAATTTAGGGGTTTCATATATTGTGTTAGCTAGCTAATAGAGAGAAGTGTCATCTCTTATCTCCGTGCTTGGTCGACGCTATGTACTATACGTATAGAGAGGACTCGACACGCTTGCTAGTAAGAAAATGAAGAAAACCATTAAGTACACAAGATCGTCATGAACATATACAGAGAGAAGTGATCGACCTCTCCTTCTCCGAGATATTGGTCGAACAATAAGTTTTCGTATATCTATCCGACGCTACTGGCTACATATATACAATATAAGATATCTTACAATCCCCTAACATCTGAACTCAAGTTCCACATGGTATTCTCCGGCTTTATTGATGATGTGGTCACGAAAGAATCCCGCCAATTCCTCTTGAATTGCCCATATGCGATCTTGTGGTAGGAGTTCATTCCGCATCTACCACATCTAATTTGAAGAAGGGGGGCAATACATATATATGAATGAAACTCAACACAAATGATGGTAATAACATGAAATTGTGAATATTATTGCTTACGCACTTCAAATTGTCTTTTAGAGTAGCCCCACTTATTCTTGGCCATCGTGTTGTAGATGAACTCGCAAACGTAGTATCCACAGTAATCATTCCCGGGTTCCTGCCACAAGCATTTTACGAGAAATACAGGTCAATCAAACTGATAATGAAGCATTATAAATGGTATTGATGAAAGTAGCTAGAATCAACAGGAGATGCACAGAACTAGCTAGCTAGTAATACTTACTTTCGGGTGTGTAAATCACAGCTCCCCCGACACTCCCGGAGCTTGTGCAGTGAACTTTTTCCAAACCCTGCCAGACAAAGAAAATAATTACTTGATATCAGGAAATGAACAAAGTTGTTGATATGGTGCGATAATGATCGATTGAACTTACTTCTCGATCATTTTAGTCATGGCCGCATACTCCTCGGGATCTTTTCGTCTTGAGTCTAAGACGGTTACTAGTTCCTGCTCAAGCTTAATCTCTAGGAGAATAAAGTGGAAGCTGCGCACGCATGCATAACTCATCAATTACATTACTATAACCTCGAGTAATAAGGGAAGCCGAATATGCACAAGACAGTAACACTCACTTGAATTTGTAAGGAAAGAATATTTTATCTTTGTTTTGATTTTGAAGCAACAACCGTAGCAAGTTGGCCTCGGTTTGTGTGGCATCATATTTAACCGTCCATTCATCTATGAGATTTGTGTTAATGAACCCAATATCATAGACTTCTGCCTTTCTGCATTCAACAATCTTCAATCTGCATAATATAGTGAGGATAATTATATATACATGCAATGAAAGAGCTAAGCTATATATAGAGACTTAATTACAGAAGTAGTACTTAAAGACAGTAGCAAGTGACAATTGTTTTATCAGGGCCTTTTGATTGAAAAACTGGAAGAACTCCTCAAATGGAATAGACAACATATCAATTCCAATGAGGTCGTGCTCCTCTTTAACTCTCAGCGTCAAAGTATGCTTTCCAGACTTGCTGCAGGTGTCCATGTACCACTCATGAAATCTTTGCATCATCGTTGTTAGAGGAGGATGACCAGGTTTGACGAGAGGCTTCCCGTGCCGGTATTTGAAATTGCCCACCTCCATTGTATCAAAATGTGCATCATCGGGTAGGTAATCTCCAGGATTGGTACTGGGCACCATCCTCGGATGATTAGCGACGATATCGCTAGACACCTTGAGCGGGGGGCACGATTGGTTCGCTTGTTCACCGAGCTGGGGAATTTTTTTCCCACTTCTTCGTTCTGCTAACCTTCAATCACTGCAAGTACTTCCCGACCACCCCGCTTCGATATATGACCTTTCAATAATGCGCTCATAGTTGGTTTGCGGCGGAGACGGTGGTGGTCGCTTCAGAGCATCCAAGGTGCGCTTCAATTTCACCGGATCTATCTTCTCCTCCAGAGGTGGATGTTTCTTTGCAAAAAAGTCCTTCACATAGGCTTGACAGATCTCCGCGTTTTCCTTCTCAGTCATCTCGTATGGTAACTTCTCTAGAGGCTTGAGAGATGGACCGAATCTGTATTGCCTCCCGCCTCTAGCTGTACTGCTAGACGCCAGAGCAGCCGGAGCGGCTGCGGCTGTCTTCTTTCGTTGCTTACGAGGTGGAGAAGAAGGAAGCGGAGTGCTATGACGCGCCGGAGCAGCCGAAGCGGTGGCGGCTGTCTTCCGCTGTTGCTGTCAAGGCGGAGGAGGAGGCGGGCTACTCGGACGCGCCGGTGCAGGCAGAGAAGGAGGCGGAGTGCCGCCACACGCCGGAGCAGTCGGAGTGCCTTGATCACTCGCCGGAGGAGGAGGCAGAGGGGGAGGCGGAGTGCCCTGACTCATCGTCGTCGGAGGAGGAGGCGGAGGCGTCCAGTTCGGAAGGTTGATGAGCTCCTTCCGCCATAGACATGGAGTCTTCAGAGCAAGACCCAGCTGAGTCTCCCCTTCACCGGTAGGGTGGTCAAGCTCGAGCTCCTAAAATCCCTCCATTATTTCGTCGACCATCACAACGGCATAGCCTTGTGGAATCGGAAGGCAGTGAAAAGTTGCGCCGGGTTCAGGAGGTCACTACACCACAACACTTAATTGTGGGCAATTAACTGCCGGGAGAAATAGTAGAGCAAAGGCAAAATATCTACCGGGAATCTAGTTACTGCCACCAGAAATACTTAAGGGTGAAAAAATTGCCGGGAGAAGTTGAGTAGCAAGGGCATGTGCACAGCCGAAAATGTTGTCCACGTTTCAGGGCATCAAATCTGCTGGCAAAATAAACCCTGGCCCACCACCTGCCGGGCTGTCCATGGCGCGAGACCAAAAACAATTGAGCCCAAACATGTGGTGGCTCGGGAACGCGCGATAGACTGAAAACTTAAAGAAAAAGGATTAATTTTTTTTCGCTCAAAAGACCTAGCCACCGTCCCCAACCAGTTCTCCCCCAAACTAAACCCTCGAGAGCCCTCCTCCTCCACTGCCGCCGCCGCCGACACTCCCTCTGCCCTCGACCGCGCCCTCCACCACCGACCCCTCTGCCCTCGAACGCTCCCTCCACCATCGACCCCCTCCGCTGACCTGTGCGACCCCCACCCATATCGATTACGCCGCTATGTAGAGGTCAACCTCGCCGCCCTCCACACGCCTCTTCTTTCGCTCCCTTCGGCACCGCCACAAGGGCTGGTCTAAGGGGCCGGTGTGCCGAGGTCGACGTCACCTTGCTCTGTTGGGGAATGTAGTAATTTCAAAAAAAATCCTACGCACACAAAGGATCATGGTGATGCATAGCAACGAGAGGGGAGAGTGTGTCCACGTACCATCGTAGACCGAAAGCGGAAGCGTTAGCACAACGCGATTGATGTAGTCGTACGTCTTCACGATCCGACCGATCTGAGTACCGAACGTACGGCACCTCCGAGTTCAGCACACATTCAGCTCGATGACGTCCCTCGAACTCCGATCCAGCCGAGCTTTGAGGGAGAGTTTTGTCAGCACGATGGCATGGTGACGGTGAAGATGATGCTACCGACGCAGGGCTTTGCCTAAGCACCGCTACGATATTATCGAGGTGGAATATGGTGGAGGGGGGCACCGCACACGGCTAAGAGATCAAGAGATCAATTGTTGTGTCTCCAAGGGATGCCCCCTCCCCGTATATAAAGGAGTGGAGGAGGGGGAGGGGGCCGGCCACCCTAGGCGCACCCCATGAGGAGTCCTACTCCCACCGGGAGTAGGCCTCCCTCCTTCCAAGAGGGAGTAGGAGAGGAGAGGGAAGGAGAGAGAGGGGGAAAGGAAAGGGGGGCGCCGCCCCCCTCCTTGTCCAATTCGGACTAGGGGGGAGGGGGCGCGCGACTGCCCTTGGCCGCCCCTCCTCTTCTCCACTAGGGCCCAATAGGCCCATTAGTCTCCCCGGGTGGTTCCGGTAACCCCCCGGTACTCCGGTATGTGTCCGAAACTACCCGAAACCATTCCGGTGTCCGAACATCATCGTCCAATATATCGATCTTTATGTCTCGACCATTTCGAGACTCCTCGTAATGTCCGTGATCATATCCGGAACTCCAACTACCTTCGGTACATCAAAACACAAAATTCATATTACCGATCGTCATCTAACTTTAAGCGTGCGGACCCTACGGGTTCGAGAACTATGTGGACATGACCGAGACACGTCTCCGGTCAATAACAAATAGCGGAACCTGGATGCTCATATTGGTGATGGGGAACGTAGCAATAATTCAAAATTTTCCTACGTATCACAAAGATCAATCCAGGAGATGCTAGCAACGAGAGAGAGGGAGTGCATCTTCATACCCTTGAAGATCGCTAAGCGGAAGCGTTACAAGAACGCGGTTGATGGAGTCGTACTCGCAGCGATTCAAATCGCGGAAGATCCGATCTAGTGCCGAACGGACGGCGCCTCCGCGTTCAACACACGTACAGCCCAGGGACGTCTCCTCCTTCTTGATCCAGAAAGGGGAGAGGAGAAGTTGAGGGAGAACTCCAGCAGCACGACGGCGTGGTGGCAATGGAGCTCGTGGTTCTCCGGCAGAGCTTCGCTAAGCACTACGGAGGAGGAGGAGGTGTATGAGGAGGGAGGGCTGCGCCAGGGAAGAGGTGCGGCTGCCCTCCCACCCCTCCACTATATATAGGGGCAAGGGGAGAGGGGGAGGCGCCCTAGGGTTTCCCCTAGGGGGCGGCGGCCAAGCAGATTGGATCTCCCTAGGGAAAATCCTAGGGAGACTTGCCCCCCAAGCCAAGCAGGTGGAGGCGCACCACCTCCCCAAGTAACGTGGGAAAGGGTGTGGGGGCGCACCACCCCTTAGTGGGCTGGTTTGCCCCTTCCCTTTTGGCCCATGAGGCCCTCCAACACTTGCCGGGGCTCCCAAAACACCTTTCGGTCATGCTGGCCATAGCCTGGTACCCCCGGAACACTTCCGGACTCCAATACCCTTCGTCCAATATATCGATCTTCACCGCCGGACCATTTCGGAACTCCTCGTGATGTCCGGGATCTCATCCGGGACTCCGAACAACCTTCGGTAACCACATACTATTTCCCATAACAACTCTAGCGTCACCGAACCTTAAGTGTGTAGACCCTGCGGGTTCGGGAACCATGCAGACATGACCGAGACACCTCTCCGGCCAATAACCAATAGCGGGATCTGGATACCCATATTGGCTCCCACATGTTCCACGATGATCTCATCGGATGAACCACGATGTCGGGGATTCAATCAATCCCGTATACAATTCCCTTTGTCTATCAGTATGTTACTTGCCCGAGATTCGATTGTCGGTATCCCAATACCTCGTTCAATCTCGTTACCGGCAAGTCTCTTTACTCGTTCCGTAACGCATGATCCCGTGGCTAACTCCTTAGTCACATTGAGCTCATTATGATGATGCATTACCGAGTGGGCCCAGAGATACCTCTCCGTCATACGGAGTGACAAATCCCAGTCTCGATTCGTGCTAACCCAACAGACACTTTCGGAGATGCCTGTAGTGCACCTTTATAGCCACCCAGTTATGTTGTGACGTTTGGTACACCCAAAGCATTCCTACGGTATCCGGGAGTTGCACAATCTCATGGTCTAAGGAAACGATACTTGACATTAGAAAAGCTCTTAGCAAACGAACTACACGATCTTGTGCTATGCTTAGGATTGGGTCTTGTCCATCACATCATTCTCCTAATGATGTGATCCCGTTATCAATGACATCCAACGTCCATGGTCAGGAAACCATAACCATGTATTGATCAACGAGCTAGTCAACTAGAGGCTTACTAGGGACATGTTGTGGTCTATGTATTCACACATGTATTACGGTTTCAAGTTAATACAATTATAGCATGAACAATAGACAATTATCATGAACAAGGAAATACAATAATAACCATTTTATTATTGCCTCTAGGGCATATTTCCAACAGTCTCCCACTTGCACTAGAGTCAATAATCTAGTTCACATCACTATGTGATTGTAATGAATCCAACACCCATGGGGTTTGTTTATATCTCGCTTGTGAGAGAGGGTTACTAGTCAACGGGTCTGAACCTTTCAGATCCGTGTGTGCTTTACAAATCTCTATGTCATCTTGTAGATGCAGCTACCACGCGCTACTTCGAGCTATTCCAAATAACTGCTCTACTATACGAATCCGGTTTACTACTCAGAGTCATCCGAATAGTGTCAAAGTTTGCATCGACGCAACCCTTTACGACGAACTCTTTCACCACCTCCATAATCGAGAAAATTCCTTAGTCCACTAGTTACTAAGGATAAGTTCAACCGCTATCATGTGATCCATTCCTGGATCACTCTTGTACCCCTTGCCTGACTCATGGCAAGGTACACTTCAGGTGCGGTACACAGCATAGCATACTGTAGAGCCTACGTCTAAAGCATAGGGGACGACCTTCGTCCTTTCTCTCTCTTCTGCCGTGGTCAGGTCTTGAGTCTTACTCAATACTCACACCTTGTAACACAGCCAAGAACTCCTTCTTTGCTGATCTATTTTGAACTCCTTCAAAATCCTGTCACGGTATGCATTCATTTGAAAGTACTATTAAGCGTTTTTGATCTATCCTTATAGATCTTGATGCTCAATGTTCAAGTAGCTTAATCCAGGTTTTGCATTGAAAAACACTTTTCAAATAACCCTGTATGTTTTCTAGAAATTCTACATCATTTCTGATCAACAATATGTCAACAACATATACTCATCAGAAATTCTATAGTGCTCCCACTCACTTCTTTGGAAATACAAGTTTCTCATAAACTTTGTATAAACCCAAAATCTTTGATCATCTCATCAAAGCGTACATTCCAACTCCGAGATGCTTACTCCAATTCTTAGAAGGATTGCTGGAGCTTTGCATACTTGTTAGCATCTTTCAGGATTGACAAAACCTTCTGGTTGTATCACATACAACCTTTCCTCAAGAAAATCGTCGAGGAAACAATGTTTTGACATCCTATCTGCAAGATTTCATAAATAATGCAGTAACTGCTAATATAATTCCAACAGACTCTTAGCATTGCTACGAGTGAGAAAGTCTCATCGCAGTCAACTCCTTGAACTTGCCGGAAAACATCTTAACGACAAGTCGAGCTTTCTTAATGGTGACACTTACCATCGTTGTCTGTATTCCTTTTAAAATCCATCTGAACCCAACAGCCTTACGACCATCAAGTAGTTCTTTCGAAGTCTACACTTTGTTTTTATACATGGATCCTCTCTCGGATTTCATGGCCTCGAGCCATTCATCGGAATCCGGGCCCATCATCGCTTCTCCATAGCTCGTAGGTTCATTGTTGTCTAGCAACATGACTTCCAAGACAAGATTACGTACCACTCTGAAGTAGCATGCATCCTTGTCGTCCTACGAGGTTTGGTAGTGACTTGATCCGAAGTTTCATGATCACTATCATAAGCTTCCACTTCAATTAGTGTAGGTGCCACAGGAACAACTTCCTGTGCCCTGCTACACACTAGTTGAAGTCATGGTTCAATAACCTCATCAAGCCTCCACCATCCTCCCACTCAATTCTTTCGAGAGAAACTTTTCCTCGAGAAAGGACCCGTTTCTAGAAACAACCGCTTTTGCTTCCAGATCTGAAATAGGAGGTATACCCAACTGTTTTGGGTATTCTATGAAGATGCATTTATCCGCTTTGGGTTCGAGCTTATCATCCTGAAACTTTTTCACATAAGCGTCGCAGCCCCAAACTTTTAAGAAACGACAGCTTAGGTTTCTCTAAACCATAGTTCATACGGTGTCGTCTCAACGGAATTGCGTGGTGCTCTATTTAAAGTGAATGCGGTTGTCTCTAATGCCTAACCCATAAACGATAGTGTAATTCGATAAGAGACATCATGGTATGCACCATATCCAATAGGGTGCAGTTATGATGTTCGGACACACCATCACACTATGGTGTTCCAGGCGGTATTAGTCATGAAACAATTTCCACAATTTCTTAATTGTGTGCCAAACTCGTAACTCAGATATTCATCTCTATGATCATATCACAGACATTTTATCCTCTTGTCACGACGATCTTCAACTTCACTCTAAAATTACTTGAACCTTTCAATAATTCAGACTTGTGTTTCATCAAGTAAATATACTCAACATCTACTCAAATCATCTGTGAAGCAAGAACATAACGATATCCACTTCATGCCTCAGCACTCATTGGACTGCACACATCAAAATGTATTACTTCCAACAAGTTGCTTTCTTGTTCCATCTTACTGAAAACGAGGCCTTTCAGTCATCTTGCCCATGTAGTATGATTTGCATGTCTCAAGTGATTCAAAATCAAGTGAGTCCAAACGATCCATCTGTATGGACTTTCTTCATGCATATATACTAATAGACATGGTTCGCATGTCTCAATCTTTTCAAAAACGAGTGAGTCCAAAGATCCATCAACATGGAGCTTCTTCATGCGTTTTATACCAATATGACTCAAGTGGCAGTGCCACAAGTATGTGGTACTATCATTACTATCTTATATCTTTTGGCATGAACATGTGTATCACTACGATCGAGATTCAATAAACCATTCATTTTAGGTGCAAGACCATTGAAGGTATTATTCAAATAGAAAGAGTAACCATTATTCTCCTTAAATGAATAACCGTATTGCGATAAACATAATCCAATCATGTCTATGCTTAACGCAAACACCAAATAACAATTATTTAGGTTTAACACCAATCTCGATGGTAGAGGGAGCATGCGATGCTTGATCACATCAACCTTGGAAACACTTCCAACACATATCGTCATCTCACCTTTAGCTAGTCTTCGTTTATTCCGCAGCCTTTTATTTCGAGTTACCAACACTTAGCAACGGAACCGGTATCTAATACCCTGGTGCTACTAGGAGTACTAGTAAAGTACACATTAATATAATGTATATCCAATATACTTCTGTCGACCTTGCCTACCTTCTCATCTACCAAGTATCTAGGGTAGTTCTGCTTCAGTGACCGTTCCCCTCATTACATAAGCACTTAGTCTCGGGTTTGGGTTCAACCTTGGGTTTCTTCACTAGAGCAGCAACTGATTTGCCGTTTCATGAAGTATCCCTTCTTTCCCTTGCCCTTCTTGAAACTAGTGGTTTTACTAACCATCAACAATTGATTCTCCTACTTGATTTCTACTTTCATGGCGTCAAACATCGCGAATAGCTCAAGGATCATCATATCTATCCCTGATTTGTTATAGTTCATCACGAAGCTCTATTAGCTTGGTGGCAGTGACTTTGGAGAACCATCACTATCTCATCTGGAAGATTAACTCCTTCTCGATTCAAGCGATTGTAGTACTCAGACAATCTGAGCACATGCTCAACGGTTGAGCTTTTCTCCCTTAGTTTGCAGGCTTAAGAAACTTGTCAGAGGTCTCATACCTCTCGACGTGGGCACGAGCTTAAAATCCCAATTTCAGCTCTTGGAATATCTCATATGTTCCACGACGTTTCAAAATGTCTTCGGTGCCTCAATTCTAAACCGTTCAACATTACGCACTGAACTATCACGTAGTCATCAAAACGTGTATGTCAGATGTTCGCAACATCCACAAACGACGCTCGAGGTTCAGCACACCGAGCGGTGCATTAAGGACATAAGCCTTCTGTGCAGCAATGAGGACAATCCTCTGTTTACGGACCCAATCCGCATAATTGCTACTATGAACTTTCAACTAAATTTTCTCTAGGAACATATCTTAAACAGTAGAACTAAAGCGTAAGCTACGACATAATTTGCAAAGACCTTTTGACTATGTTTATGATAATTAAGTTCATCTAATTATTTAATGAACTCCCACTCAGATAGACATCCCTCTAGTCATCTAACTGATACATGATCCGAGTCAACTAGGCCGTGTCCGATCATCACATGAGACGGACTAGTCATCATCGGTGAACATCTCCATGTTGATCGTATCTACTATACGACTCATGTTCGACCTTTCGGTCTCTTGTGTTCCGAGGCCATGTCTGTACATGCTAGGCTCGTCAAGTCAACCTAAGTGTTTCGCATGTGTAAATCTGGCTTACACCCGTTGTATGCGAACGTTAGAATCTATCACACCCGATCATCACGTGGTGCTTCGAAACAACGAACCTTCGCAACGGTGCATAGTTAGGGGGAACACGTCTCTTGAAATTTTAGTGAGGGATCATCTTATTTAAGCTACCGTCGTTCTAAGCAAATAAGATATAAACATGACAAACATCACATGCAAATCATAAAGTGACATGATATGGCCAATATCATATTGCGCCTTTGATCTCCATCTTCGAGGCGCGGCATGATCACCTTCGTCACCGGCATGACACCATGATCTCCATCATCATGATCTCCATCATCGTGTCTTCATGAAGTTGTCTCGCCAACTATTACTTCTACTACTATGGCTAACGGTTAGCAATAAAGTAAAGTAATTACATGGCATTTTCATTGACACGCAGGTCATACAATAATTAAGACAACTCCTATGGCTCCTGCCGGTTGTCATACTCATCGACATGCAAGTCGTGATTCCTATTACAAGAACATGATCAATCTCATACATCACATATATAATTCATCACATCCTTTTGGCCATATCACATCACATAGCATACCCTGCAAAAACAAGTTAGACGTCCTCTAATTGTTGTTGCATGTTTTACGTGGCTGCTGTGGGTTTCTAGAAAGAACGTTTCTTACCCTACGCAAAAGCCACAATGGTGATATGCCAATTGCTATTTACCCTTCATAAGGACCCTCTTCATCGAATCCGATCCGACTAAAGTGGGAGAGACAGACACCCGCTAGCCACCTTATGCATCAAGTGCATGTCAGTCGGTGGAACCTATCTCACGTAAGAGTACGTGTAAGGTCGGTCCGGGCCGCTTCATCCCACAATGCCGCCGAATCAAGATAAGACTAGTAACGACAAGCAAATTGAACAAATCATCGCCCACAACTACTTTGTGTTCTACTCATGCATAGAATCTACGCATAGACCTAGCTCATGATGCCACTGATGGGGAACGTAGCAATAATTCAAAATTTTCCTACGTACCACCAAGATCAATCTAGGAGATGCTAGCAATGAGAGAGAGGGAGTGCATCTTCATACCCTTGAAGATCGCTAAGCGGAAGCGTTACAAGAACGCGGTTGATGGAGTCGTACTCGCATGGATTCAAATCGCGGAAGATCCGATCTAGCGCCGAACGGACGGCGCCTCCGCGTTCAACACACGTACAGCCCGGCGACGTCTCCTCCTTCTTGATCCAGCAAGGGGAGAGGAGAAGTTGAGGGAGAACTCCAGCAGCACGATGGCGTGGTGGCAATGGAGCTCGTGGTTCTCCGGCAGAGCTTCGCTAAGCACTACACGGAGGAGGAGGAGGAGGTGTATGTGGAGGGAGGGCTGCGTTAGGGAAGAGGTGCGGCTGCCCTCCCACCCCTCCACTATATATAGGGGCAAGGGGAGAGGGGGAGGCGCCCTAGGGTTTCCCCTAGGGGGCGGCGGCCAAGCAGATTGGATCTCCCTAGGGAAAATCCTAGGGAGACTTGCCCCCCAAGCCAAGCAGGTGGAGGCTTGCCTACCAAGCCAGGTGGAGGCGCCCCACCTCCCCAAGTAACGTGGGAAAGGGTGTGGGGGCGCACCACCCCTTAGTGGGCTGGTTTGCCCCTTCCCCTTTGGCCCATGAGGCCCTCCAACACTTGCCGGGGCTCCCGAAACACCTTTCGGTCATGCTGGCCATAGCCTGGTACCCCCGGAACACTTCCGGACTCCAATACCCTTCGTCCAATATATCGATCTTCACGGCCGGACCATTCCGGAACTCCTCATGATGTCCGGGATCTCATCCGAGACTCCGAACAACCTTCGGTAACCACATACTATTTCCCATAACAACTCTAGCGTCACCGAACCTTAAGTGTGTAGACCCTACGGGTTCGGGAACCATGCAGACATGACCGAGACACCTCTCCGCCAATAACCAATAGCGGGATCTGGATACCCATATTGGCTCCCACATGTTCCACGATGATCTAATCGGATGAACCATGATGTCGGGGATTCAATCAATCCCATATACAATTCCCTTTGTCTATCAGTATGTTACTTGCCCGAGATTCGATCGTCGGTATCCCAATACCTCGTTCAATCTCGTTACCGGCAAGTCTCTTTACTCGTTCCGTAACGCATGATCCCGTGGCTAACTCCTTACTCACATTGAGCTCATTATGATGATGCATTACCGAGTGGGCCCAAAGATACCTCTCCGTCATACGGAGTGACAAATCCCAGTCTCGATTCGTGCCAACCCAACAGACACTTTCGGAGATACCTGTAGTGCACCTTTATAGCCACCCAGTTACGTTGTGACGTTTGGTACACCCAAAGCATTCCTATGGTATCCGGGAGTTGCACAATCTCATGGTCTAAGGAAACGATACTTGACATTAGAAAAGCTCTTAGCAAACGAACTACACGATCTTGTGCTTTGCTTAGGATTGGGTCTTGTCCATCACATCATTCTCCTAATGATGTGATCCCGTTATCAATGACATCCAACGTCCATGGTCAGGAAACCATAACCATGTATTGATCAACGAGCTAGTCAACTAGAGGCTTACTAGGGACATGTTGTGGTCTATGTATTCACACATGTATTACGGTTTCCAGTTAATACAATTATAGCATGAACAATAGACAATTATCATGAACAAGGAAATACAATAATAACCATTTTATTATTGCCTCTAGGGCATATTTCCAACAATTGGCTCCTACATATTCTACGAAGATCTTTATCGGTCAAACCGCATAACAACATACGTTGTTCCCTTTGTCATCGGTATGTTACTTGCCCGAGATTCGATCGTCTGTATCTCAATACCTAGTTCAATCTCGTTACCGGCAAGTCTCTTTACTCGTTCCGTAATACATCATCTCGCAACTAACTCATTAGTCACAATCCTTGCAGGGCTTATAGGGATGTGCATTACCGAGAGGGCCTAGAGATACCTCGCCGACAATTGGAGTGACAAATCCTAATCTCGAAATATGCCAACCCAACAAGTACCTTCGGAGACACCTGTAGAGCACATTTATAATCACACAGTTACGTTGTGACGTTTGGTAGCACACAAAGTTTTCCTCCGGTAAACGGGAGTTGCATAATCTCATAGTCATAGGAACATGTATAAGTCATGAAGAAAGCAATAGCAACATACTAAACGATCAAGTGCTAAGCTAACGAAATGGGTCAAGTCGATCACATCATTATCCTAATGATGTGATCCAATTAATCAAATTACAACTCATGTCTATGGCCAGGAAACATAACCATCTTTGATTAACGAGCTAGTCAAGTAGAGGCATACTAGTGACACTCTGTTTGTCTATGTATTCACACATGTATCATGTTTCCGGTTAATACAATTCTAGCATGAATAATAAACATTTATCATGAAATAAGGAAATAAATAATAACTTTATTATTGCCTCTAGGGCATATTTCCTTCAGTCTCCCACTTGCACTAGAGTCAATAATCTAGTTCACATCGCCATGTGATTTAACATCAATAGTTCACATCTTTATGTGGTTAACACCCATAGTTCACATCGATATGTGGCCAACACCCAAAGGGTTTACTAGTGTCAGTAATCTAGTTCACATCGCTATGTGATTAACACCCAAAGAGTACTAAGGTGTGATCATGTTTTGCTTGTGAGATAATTTTAGTCAACGAGTCTGTCACATTCAGATCCGTAAGTATTTTGCAAATTTCTATGTCTACAATGCTCTGCACGGAGCTACTCTAGCTAATAGCTCCCACTTTCAATATGTATCCAGATTGAGACTTAGAGTCATCTGAATCAGTGTCGAAACTTGCATCGATGTAACCCTTTACGACGAACCTTTTGTCACTTCCATAATCGAGAAACATATCCTTATTCCACTAAGGATCATTTTGATCGCTGTCCAGTGATCTACTGCTAGATCACTATTGTACTCCCTTTCCAAACTCAGTGGTAGAGTATACAATAGATCTGGTACACAACATGGCATACTTTATAGAACCTATGGCTGAGGCATATGGAATGACTTTCATTCTCTTTCTATCTTCTGCCATGGTCGGGCTTTGAGTCTTACTCAATTTCACACCTTGTAACACAGGCAAGAACTCTTTCTTTGACTGTTCCATTTTGAACTATTTCAAAATCTTGTCAATGTATGTACTCATTGACAAAACTTATCAAGCGTCTTGATCTATCTCTATAGATCTTGATGCTCAATATGTAAGCAGCTTCGCCGAGGTCTTTCTTTGAAAAACTCCTTTCAAATACTCCTCTATGCTTACCAGAAAATTCTACATCATTTCCGATCAACAATATGTCATTCACATATATTTATCAGAAATGTTGTAGTGCTCCCACTCACTTTCTTGTAAATACAGGCTTCACCGCAAGTCTGTATAAAACTATATGCTTTGATCAACTCATCAAAGCGTATATTCCAACTCCGAGATGCTTGCACCAGTCCATAGATGGATCGCTGGAGCTTGCACATTTTGTTAGCACCTTTAGGATCGACAAAACCTTCTGGTTGCATCATATACAACTCTTCTTTAAGAAATCCATTAAGGAATGTAGTTTTGACATCCATTTGCCAGATTTCATAAAATGTGGCAATTTGCTAACATGATTCGGACAGACTTAAGCATCGCTACGAGTGAGAAGGTCTCATCATAGTCAATCCCTTGAACTTGTCGAAACCTTTCGCAACAAGTCGAGCTTTATAGACAGTAACATTACTGTCAGTGTCTGTCTTCTTCTTGAAGATCCATTTATTTTCTATGGCTTGCCGATCATTGGACAAGTCAACCAAAGTCCATACTTTGTTCTCATACATGGATCCCATCTCAGATTTCATGGCCTCAAGCCATTTTTGTGGAATCTGGGCTCATCATCGCTTCCTCATAGTTCGTACGTTCGTCATGGTCAAGTAACATGACCTCCAGAACAGGATTACCGTACCACTCTGGTGCGTATCTTACTCTGGTTGACCTACGAGGTTCGGCAGTAACTTGATCTGAAGTTACATGATCATCATCATTAGCTTCCTCACTAATTGGTGTAGGAGTCACGGGAATAGATTTCTGTGACGAACTACTTTCCAATAAGGGAGCAAGTACAGTTACCTCATCAAGTTCTACTTTCCTCCCACTCACTTCTTTCGAGAGAAACTCCTTCTCTAGAAAGGATCCATTCTTAGCAATGAATGTCTTGCCTTCGGATCTGTGATAGAAGCTGTACCCAACAGTCTCCTTTGGGTATCCTATGAAGACACATTTTTCCGATTTGGGTTTGAGCTTATTAGGATGAAACTTCTTCACATAAGCATCGTAACGCCAAACTTAAATAAAATGACAACTTTGGTTTCTTGTCGAACCACAGTTCATATGGTGTCGTCTCAACGGATTTAGATGGTGCCCTATTTAACGTGAATGCAGCTGTCTCTAATGCATAACCCCAAAACGATAGTGGTAAATCGATAAGAAACATCATAGATTGCACTATATCCAATAAAGTACGGTTATGATGTTTGGACACACCATTATGCTGTGGTGTTCCAGGTGGCACGAATTTGTGAAACTATTCCACATTGTTTTAATTGAATACCAAACTCGTAACTCAGATATTTGTCTCCGCGATCAGATCTTAGAAACTTTATTTTCTTGTCACGATAATTTTCCACTTCTCTCTGAAATTCTTTGAACTTTTCAAATGTTTCAGACTTATGTTTCATCAAGTAGATATACCCATATCTGCTCAAATCATCTGTGAAGGTCAGAAAATAGCGATACCCGCCGTGAACCTCAACACTCATCGGACCGCATACATCAGTATGTATTATTTCCAACAAGTCTGTTGCTCGCTCCATTGTTTCGGAGAACGGAGTCTTAGTCATCTTGCCCATGAGGCATGGTTCACAAGTATTAACTGATTCATAATCAAGTGATTCCAAAAGCCCATCAGCATGGATTTTCTTCATGCGCTTTACACCAATATGACTTAAACGGCAGTGCCACGAATAAGTTGCACTATCATTATTAACTTTACATCTTTTGTCTTCAATATTATGAATATGTGTATCACTACAATCGAGATCCAACAAACCATTTTTCATTGGGTGTATGACCATAGAAGGTTTTATTCATGTAAACAGAACAACAATTATTCTCTAATTTAAATGAATAATCGTATTGCAATAAACATGATCAAATCATATTCATGCTCACGCAAACACCAAATAACATTTATTTAGGTTCAACACTAATCCCGAAAGTATAGGGAGTGTGCGATGATGATCATATCAATCTTGGAACTGCTTCCAACACACATCGTCACTTCACTCTTAACTAGTTTCTGTTCATTCTGCAACTCGTGTTTCGAGTTACTACTCTTAGCAACTGAACTAGTATCAAATACCGCTGGGTTGCTATAAACACTAGTAAAGTACAGATCAATAACATGTATATCAAATATACCTTTGTTCACTTTGCCATCCTTCTTATGCGCCAAGTATCTAGGGGCAGTTCCACTTCCAGTGACCATTTCCTTTGCAGTAGAAGCACTCAGTTTCAGGCTTGGGTCTAGCTTTGGGCTTCTTCACGGGAGCAGCAACTTGCTTGCCGTTCCTTATGAAGTTCCCCTTCTTCCCTTTGCCCTTTTCTTGAATCTAGTGGTCTTGTCAACCATCAACACTTGATGTTTTTTCTTGATTTCTACCTTCGTCGATTTCAGTATCACGAAGAGCTTGGGAATCGTTTCCGTTGTCCCTTGCATATTATAGTTCATCACGAAGTTCTAGTAACTTGGTGATAGTGACTAGAGAACTCTGTCAATCACTATCTTATCTATAAGATTAACTCCCACTTGATTCAAGTGATTGTAGTACTCAGACATTCTGAACACATGCTCACTAGCTGAGCTATTCTCCTCCATCTTGTAGGCAAAGTACTTGTCAAAGGTCTCATACCTTTCGACATGGGCATGAGTCTGAAATATTAATTTCAACTCTTGGAACATCTCATATGCTCCGTGGCATTTTAAAAATGTCATTGAAGCCCCGATTCTAAGCCGTAAAGCATGGTGCACTAAACTATCAAGTAGTCATCATATCGAGCTTGCCAAACATTCATAACGTCTAAATTTGCTCCTGCAAGCGGTCTGTCACCTAGCGGTGCATCAAGGACATAATTCTTCTGTGCAGCAATGAGGATAGTCCTCAGATCACGGATTCAATCCGCATCATTGCTACTAACATCTTTCAATTTAGTTTTCTCTAGGAACATATCAAAAATAAAACAGGGGAGCTAAACGCGAGCTATTGATCTATAACATAGATATGCTAATACTACCAGGACTAAGTTCATGATAAATTAAAGTTCAACTAATCATATTACTTAAGAACTCCCACTTAGATAGAAATCTCTCTAGTCATCACGTGATCCATATCAACTAAACCATGTCCGATCATCAGGTGAGATGGAGTAGTTTTCAATGGTGAACATCATTATGTTGATCATATCTACTATATGATTCACGCTCGACCTTTCGGTCTCTAGTGTTCCGAGGCCATATCTGCATATGCTAGGTTCGTCAAGTTTAACCCGAGTATTCTGCGTGTGCAAAACCGGCTTGCACCCGTTGTAGATGAACGTAGAGCTTACCACACCCGATCATCATGTGGTGTCTCGGCACGACGAACTTTGGCAACGGTGCATACTCAGGGAGAACACTTTTATCTTGAAATTTAGTGAGAGATCATCTTATAATGCTACCGCCGATCTAAGAAAAATAAGATGCATAAAGGATAAACATCACATGCAATCAATATAAGTGATATGATATAGCCATCGTCATCTTGTGCTTGTGATCTCCATCTCCGAAGCACCGTCATGATCACCATCGTCACCGGCGCGACACCTTGATCTCCATCGTAGCATCGTTGTCGTCTCGCCAACTATTGCTTTTACGACTATCGCTAGCACTTAGTGATGAAATAAAGCATTACAGGGCGATTGCATTGCATACAATAAGCGACAACCATATGGCTCCTGCCAGTTGCCGATAACTCGGTTACAAAACATGATCATCTCATACAATAAAATATAGCATCATGCCTTGACCATATCACATCACAACATGCCCTACAAAAACAAGTTAGACGTCCTCTACTTTGTTGTTGCAAGTTTTACGTGGCTGCTACGGGTTGAGCAAGAACCGTTCTTCCCTACGCATCAAAACCACAACGATAGTTCATCAAGTTAGTGCTGTTTTAACCTTCTCAAGGACCGGGCGTAGCCACACTCAGTTCAACTAAAGTTGGAGAAACTGACACCCGCCAGCCACCTATGTGCAAAGCACATCGGTAGAACCAGTCTCGCGTAAGCGTATGCGTAATGTCGGTCTGGGCCGCTTCATCCAACAATATCGCCGAACCAAAGTATGACATGCTGGTAAGCAGTATGACTTGTATCGCCCACAACTCACTTGTGTCTACTCGTGCATATAACATCTACGCATAAAACCAGGCTCGAATGCCACTGTTGGGGAACATAGTAATTTCAAAAAAATTCCTACGCACATACAGGATCATGGTGATGCAAAGCAACGAGAGGGGAGAGTGTGTCCACGTACCCTCGTAGACCGAAAGCAGAAGCGTTAGCACAACGCGGTTGATATAGTTGTACGTCTTCACGATCCGACCGATCCGAGTACCGAACGCATGGCACCTCCGAGTTCAGCACACGTTCAGCTCGATGACATCCCTCGAACTCCGATCCAGCCGAGCTTTGCGGGAGAGTTCTGTCAGCACGACGGCGTGGTGACGGTGAAGATGATGCTACCGACGCAGGGCTTCGCTTAAGCACTGCTACGATATTATCAAGGTGGAATATGGTGGAGGGGGGCACCGCACACGTCTAAGAGATCAAGAGATCAATTGTTGTGTCTCCATGGGGTGCCCCCCTCCCCGTATATAAAGGAGTGGAGGAGGGGGACGGGGCCGGCCACCCTAGGCGCGCCCCATGAGGAGTCCTACTCCCACCGGGAGTAGGACTCCCCCCTTCCAAGTGGGAGTAGGAGAGGAGAGGGAAGGAGAGAGAGGGGAGAAGGAAAGGGGGGCGCCCCCTCCTTGTCCAATTCGGACTGGGTTGGAGGGGGCGCGGCTGCCCTTGGCCGCCCCTCCTCTTCTCCACTAGGGCCCATAGGCCCATTAGTCTCCCCGGGTGGTTCCGGTAGCCCCCCGGTACTCCGGTATGTGTCCGAAACTATCCGAAATCATTCCGGTGTCCGAACATAGTCGTCCAATATATCGATCTTTATATCTCGACAATTTTGAGACTCCTCGTCATGTCTGTGATCATATCCGGGACTCCGAACTACCTTCGGTACATCAAAAAACAAAACTCATATTACCGATCGTCATCTAACTTTAAGCGTGCGGACCCTACGGGTTCGAGAACTTTGTAGACATGACCGAGACACGTCTCCGGTCAATAACCAATAGCGGAACCTGGATGCTCATAATTGCTCCTACATATTCTACGAAGATCTTTATCTGTCAAACCGCATAACAACATACGTTGTTCCCGTTGTCATCGGTATGTTACTTGCCCGAGATTCGATCGTCGGTGTCTCAATACCTAGTTCAATCTCGTTACCGGCAAGTATCTTTACTCGTTCCGTAATACATCATCTCGCAACTAACTCATTAGTCACAATGCTTGCAAGGCTTATAGTGATGTGCATTACCGAGAGGGCCCAGAGATACCTCTCCGACAATCGGAGTGACAAATCCTAATCTCGAAATACGCCAACTCAATAATTACCTTTGGAGACACCTGTAGAGCACCTTTATAATCACGCAGTTACGTTGTGACGTTTGGAAGCACACAAAGTGTTCCTCCGGTAAACGGGAGTTGCATAATCTCATAGTCATAGGAACATGTATAAGTCATGAAGAAAGCAATAGCAACATACTAAACAATGAAGTGCTAAGCTAACGGAATGGGAAGTCAATCACATCATTCTCCTAATGATGTGATCCCGTTAATCAAATGACAACTCATGTCTATGGCTAGGAAACATAACCATCTTTGATTAACGAGCTAGTCAAGTAGAGGCATACTAGTGACACTCTGTTTGTCTATGTATTCACACATGCACTGGTAGAAAAAAGCCCTTTAGTCCCGGTTCGCAACAGCCTTTAGTCCCGGCTGTGCAACCGGGACTAAAAATGCGCGACTAAAGACCCCCCCTCTTTAGTCGCGCCTCTTACGGACCGCGACTAAAGGCTTTAGTCCCGGTTCTTGTGGCTGACCGGGACTAAAGGCCCGTCCATGTGGGCGCCCGTGGTCCGTCGGGGCGGAGGACCTTTAGTCCCGGTTTTCATGGCCAACCGGGACTAAAGGGCTCCTCCGCAGGTTTAGGGTTTTAGCCCCCCTAAACCTGGTTTCTTTTTAGTTTGGAGTGTTTTAGTTCTTTTATATTATATTTTGTGTTTTATTTTAATTTTGATAAAGTTTCAGTACACATATTTTACGCTACTATATACATGCATATGAAATTTCAAATAAGAAGAATTCAAGAGGAATATATAATATATATTCAATCTCGGGTGACCATATACAAGTTCGAACAAGTTTCCATACACAATTAGGATGGATGACCATATACAACTTCGTACATGTTTCAATCTCGGGTATGCATATAAATTTCTTCGTCCTCGGTATAGTGTTCTCCTTTAGGATTGATGACTTCCCTCATGAAAAATCCTGCTAATTCTTCTTGAATTGGTCGGAAGCGAGCTTCTGGACTAAGCCTCCTCCGCAAGTTATCCGTCGCGTTCCGCACACTATCCGATGCCTTCCGCTCAGTGGTGTGTCTCCGGATGTTCTCACAAACATAGTATCCACATAGATTGGTCCCCGGTGGCTGCTTATCCACATTAACTAACCTTCTGAAATCTAGCTCATGTTTGAATTCACCGACAATTTCTTCTGAGAACCGTCTCCAAACCCTACAGGGCAAAGAAAATTAAATGAATAAGCAAATTATTAGTTACTTGATATTAGGAAATGAACGAAAGAGACCGATCGATATAGAGCTCAAATGATTGAAAATAATTACTTTTGCAGCATTTTTCTCATGTCGGCCCAACGCTTTGGATCCGAATCCATAGAGTCCATGATTAGAACTCTGGAGGTGTGAAGTTCAATATTTAGCAGAATCCAGTGGAACCTGCGGACACGTTACATGCACAGTCATGCATAACTCATCGATTAGACATACCATGCATGGAGTAAACAAAAGAGAATGGGCACAAGAGAGAAACACTCACCCAAAATGGTAAGGAAATAGAATATGACTTTTGAGTTGATGCTTTCTAAGAAACTTGTACAGGTCTTTCTCCACGTCTTCGGGGTGATGTTGTAACACATGTCCATTAACGATATGTGGGTCAATGAACCCAACATCATGGATGTTTCTTATTTTGCATTCCCAAATCTTCAATCTGCATAATAGCGTACGCAACAATATAGTTAGGACAATATATATATATAGTGCATGCAATGAAGAACGAGATGAGGTAGAAATAAATCACTTACAGAACGTAGCAACTCAGCATAGATTTGTCGAGGTCGCGCAGATTGAACAGCTGGAACAATTCACTCATATGAATTTCTACAGAGTACCGTTTGGTGTGATGCTCATCTGTAACATCCGCATAAACATATTCTTTGTCGGCCCATGTTATGAATTGCTTGTACCAACGTAGCAGATTTCGCATTTGTGGTGGTAGACTCTTTTCCAGCGCAGGCTCGACGAGAGGCCCATTCCGCACATATTGTAATGCTATCTCACATACTGGCGCATCCTCAAGGCCTAAGAAGGCACGAAGAGTCAAACCCATCTCGGACGCTTGTTTCATGGCACCCGCTACAGTCAATCCAAGTGCTGCCGCAGCTGCTATGATCTCGGGGTCCTCTTCCGGACCGGCTTTCACTATGAGCGGGGGGATCGATTGTTTCTTCTGCATCCCGAGCTGGTCAACTTGTTTCCCGCTTTTTTTACTTTCTTCTTTCTCCTCCTTCAATATTTTTGCTTGCCTACGAAGTTCATGTCCATAGTCGTCAGGCATATTCAGCTCGGCTTGGGACGGTGTCGTCAAAAAATCCTTAGCCCACTTCTTTTGCTTCTCAGTGAATACTTGCTTGGGCTCAGGCTCTTTTTTCGCCTTCATATCCGCCTTCCATTTCTCATAATCAGCAGACGCGACCAATTTGGTTTCAGCTTCACTAAGTTCCCCAGGCCTTGGGAGGAGAGGCTTCAGTGATGGCTCCGGTACCCTTGTGGTCTTAGGTACATAAGGGTCCGGGTTAATAGTCCAGGAGCGGGTTTCCTTGTTGTCCGCCTGCTTCTGCTTCTTCGCCGGAGGTGGATTGGGGGGCGTCGTACCCGCCGGAGGAGGATTGGGGGGCGTCGTACCCGCCGGAGGTTGTGGATCGGGGGACGGCGTCGAATGGCGTGAAGGAGGTGTAGGTGAACCACCACGACCACCACCACCGCCACCACCGCCACCACCACCACCACCACCATCGGAGGGGGGTGGACTTGCTAGCCTTGGCGCCTCGCCTGGAAACACTATGTACTTCTTTTTCCATAGAATGAACTGGCGCTTGACATCTCCAAGTCTTCTCTCCCCTTCGGGTGTAGGTTTGTCAATCTCCAGGTCCTCAAACCCTTGGACTATGTCTTCCACCGTGACACGAGCATAGCCATATGCAATGGGGTTGTTGTGGTGGAGTGCTCCAGGTGTACAGGGTAAAGCACTGCCGCTAGCTACCTTCGTGGAAACGTTCCCCACGGGATAATGCAGATCACATTCTTTCATCTCCTTTACATCATCCACGGGGTAGTGAGGCTCCGGTGCACGAATCTCGATCATCGGTGCACTAGCACCAGGAGGGGCATCCGTGGAAGCCACGCTGCTTCTCCGCTGCTGGCTTCCGCGATCCGCTTCATGATCTTCATGCGGCCCTGCAGCCGATTTTTCTTTCACTAGTTCATGCACGGTCTGCTTCAACTCATGGAGTTCCGATGCAAACTTCGTCATAAGATCTGCATCCCGGTCCGTCTTTCTCTTACGGCTTCTGTAACAGTACGGGTCATTGTCCTGGGAAAACCCTACTTTCCACGGAACTTTACCTTTGCCTCGTACACGTCCTCCGTGTTCATCATTCCCGAGGGCTGTTGTCAGTGCGTCTTTCTCTCTGTTGAACTTGATCAAGCCCTCTTGAGCTTGGGTCATTGCGTCAATAAGGGCTTGGGTGGGAGCAAACTGTCTCTGCCGGTGAACACACACCCCTGTCTCCGGGTCTAGCGATCCCCCATGCCCGTACCACCAGCTTTTGGCCCTTGGGTCCCATCCCTCTGTACCTAGAGGGATTCCTCGCACCCTCAGGTCCTCCTCCATCTTCTGCCACCAAGGCTCCGAAAGGCGGTATCCTCCTGGCCCCATAATATGATGGAACTTTTTCTTACTCGCATTATCCTTATTTTTTTTGATATTTCCTTGAAATGCTCCGATTGCTTTTGCCTCACAAATTCTGGCCAATCATCTTTCAGTTTCTCATGTTGTCCATTGAAATCCGGTGTCTTGCCCTTGTTGACATAGTCACGGGTTAAATTTTTCTTGAAGTTCCGGAATGCTTCGCCCATCTTCTGAAGAGCGAACTCTTTAACTAGCCTCCTCCTTTGACGTCCACCCGGAACCTCGTTACCAAATTCATTGACTTTGTTGTATTCCGGAGGTAGAATGAAATGTTCCATAAGCTTTCTCCAGCAATCCTTTTTCGTTCTCTTGTCGACAAAACTGAAACCAAGACGTGCCTTCTTTGGCTCCTTCCATTCCTGGACGGTGATCTGGACGTTGTCTCTAACAACGACTCCGCATTGGTTGATAAACTTTGAGGTGTGCTGTAGGGGCTTGCCGGTTTCACTGACAAACTCAATGGCATATGTTTCTCCTGTTTTCATCGCCTTGGATTTGCCACGCTTTGTCGTACTCGATCCGGAGGGCTAAAAAAAGAAAGAGAGTCGCGCGCGTTAATACATATGTATTCACATTTCAGTAAGTTTGTATCACGAGAGGCTCAATGTATATATATACCTCGCCGGAGGTGGTTGCTACTTGCAATTCGAGATCGTCGGTTGTTGACGGTTGACCTCCGTCGACAATGTCCGTTCCTTCACCTTCTTGATCATCGACAATCTCTGTTCCACCATCAAGGTTCAGATAAGAAGAGACTACATCCTCTTGTTGCTCATATTCTGAGCCCGGCACATAAGGAATCTCGTTGTTGATGATGCCCATTAAATAACGTTCA
>NC_057814.1:108159340-108163703 GCF_018294505.1 Triticum aestivum | reverse complement strand
CTAAAGGTACCCTTTAGTCGCGGCTGGCCACACCAACCGCGACTAAAGGGTACCTTTAGTCGCGGTCCGCCTCCCCAACCGGGACTAAAGGGTTTTGGCGCCGCTTTAGTTCCCGCGCAGAAAGACCCTTTAGTCGCGGTTGGGGACAACAACCGCGACTAAAGGGTACCCTTTAGTCGCGGTCCGCCTCCCCAACCGGGACTAAAGGGTCTGTGCTGGAACTGGCGCGGTGCGGTGGGATGTTTAGTCCCACCTCGCTAGCCGAGAGGCTTCGGCAGTGGTTTATAAGCGCGGCTGCGCTCACCACTTCGAGCTCCTCTCAAATGCAGGCTTACGGGCCTATTCTGTCACTATGTGCCGCCTACTGGGCCTTCTGCGGGTCTGAATCCTGGCCCATTAATGGGTTTCTAGTCGTATTCAGGCCGTGGTGGCCCAGTAGGTGGCATATTTTTTTATTTTTTGCCTGTTTTTTGTTTTCTTTTTTGCTTTATTTATTTTGTTTTGTTTTTCTTCTTTTTTTTCTTCCTTTTTTCCTTTTTCCTTTTTTCTTCTGTTTTTTTCTTCTGTTTGTTTTTTTCTTCTGTTTTTTTCTTATGTTTTTCTTCTGTTTGTTTTTTTCTTCTGTTTTTCCTTTTTTCTTCTGTTTTTTCTTCCTTTTTCCTTCTTTCTTCTTCTTCCTTTTTCCTTTTAAAATCAGAAAAATAAAACTAATTCATTTTAAAATCTTAAAAATACAATTATATATCAAAAAAATAAAACTAATTCATTTTAAAATCCCTTGAAGGTTTGACAAAAGGTTTGATACATCATTCAGCTCATCGACCAAATACAAAGTTTGGTACAATAAATTATTACACATCAATTCTTCCCTTGTGTCCCTGCTTGCTTACGATTGTGCCGTATCCATGGAGCATCCTCATCATTTAACTTAATGCTTGGGTCAGTGTTCACTTTGAAGGGCGGAATTTCACCAAACATATTATAATCTTCTGACATGTCTGTCTTGTCCTCCACTCCCACGATGTTTCTTTTCCCTGAAAGAACAATGTGGCGCTTTGGATCATCGCATGATGTACTGATCGTTTTCTTATCTTTCCGTTTCCTCGGTTTGCTACTCATGTCCTTCAAATAAAAAACCTGAGCGACATCTTTGGCAAGGACGAATGGTTCGTCAAGGTAACCAAGATTGTTGAAATCCACCATTGTCATTCCGTATTGCTCGTCCACCTTTACCCCACCTCCTGTTAGCTTGAACCATTTGCACCGGAACAAAGGGACCTTAAAGGAGGGTCCATAGTCAAGTTCCCATATCTCCTCTATGTAACCATAATATGTGACCTTTTGCCCATTCTCGGTTGCTGCATCAAAGCGAACACCACTGTTTTGGTTGGTGCTCTTTTTATCTTGGGCGATGGTGTAAAATGTATTCCCATTTATCTCGTACCCTTGGAAAGTCGTTATAGTCGAAGATGGTTTCTTGGCCAACATGTACAGCTGATCTCCAACATCATTGTCATTCATTAAATGTTTTCGCAACCAACTGCCGAAAGTCTCCATGTGGGCCTTTCTAATCCAGGATTCAGGCTTCCCCGGGTTGTCCGAGCGTAAAATATTCTTGTGTTGCTCGAAGTACGGAGCCACCAAGCTGGAATTTTGCAGAACTGTGTGGTGTGCTTCAGTCATAGAATGACCGTCCATACATATCGTGGATTCCCTTCCGATCTTGCCTTTTCCACTTAGTCTCCCCTCGTGCCGCGATTGAGGAATACCAATCGGCTTAAGGTCAGGAACATAGTCAATACAGAACTCAATTACCTCCTCATTTCCATAGCCCTTGACGATGCTTCCTTCTGGCCTAGCACGGTTACGAACATATTTCTTTAATACTCACATGAACCTCTCAAAGGGGAACATATTGTGTAGAAATACAGGACCGAGAATGGAAATCTCTTCGACTAGGTGGACCAGGAGGTGCGTCATAATATCGAAGAAGGATGGTGGGAACACCAACTCGAAACTGACAAGGCATTGGACCACATCGTTCTGTAACCGTGGTAGATCTTCTGGATTGATTACCTTCTGAGAGATTGCATTGAGGAATGCACATAGCTTCACAATGGCTACTCGAACATTTTCCGGTAGGAGCCCCCTCAAAGCAATCGGAAGCAATTGCGTCATAATCACGTGGCAGTCGTGAGACTTCAGGTTTTGGAACTTTTTCTCCGCCATGTTTATTATTCCCTTTATATTCGACGAGAAGCCAGACGGGACCTTCATACTGCTCAGGCATTCAAAAAAAATGACCTTCTTTTCTTTGGTAAGAGCGTAGCTGGCACGACCTTGAAACCATTCCGGATGCCGGTCATCTGGGTCTTTCAAAAGTTGCTGGTCCTGCCGTGCTTCCTTTGTATCATTTGTCTTCCCATACACGCCCAAGAAGCTTAGCAGGTTCACGCAAATATTCTTCGTAACATGCATCACGTCGATTGCAGAGCGGACATCTAGGACTTTCCAATATTCTAGCTCCCAAAATATAGATTTCTTCTTCCACATGGGTGCGTGCCCGTCAACTCCCCGCGGAACTGATTGTCCGCCAGGACCCTTTCCAAAGATGACTTTCAAATCCTTGACCATATCAAATATCTCAGCACCAGTACATTCCGCAGGCTTCGGCCGGTGATCTGCCTTGCCGTTGAAATGCTTGCCTTTCTTTCTTATGTTATGATTTCGGGGAAGAAATCGACAATGACCCAGGTACACGTTCTTCTTACAATTAACCAAACGTACACTTTCAGTCTGATGTAAGCAGTGCGTGCATGCATTGTATCCCTTATTTGTCTGTCCCGAAAGGTTACTGAGAGCAGGCCAATCGTTGATGGTTACAAAAAGCAACGCTCGTAGGTCAAATTCCTCTCCTTTGTGCTCATCCCAGACACGTACACCAGGTCTGGCCCACAACTGTAAAAGTTCTTCAACTAATGGCCTTAGGTACACATCGATGTCGTTGCCGGGTTGCTTAGGGCCTTGGATGAGAATTGGCATCATAATGAACTTCCGCTTCATGCACAACCAAGGAGGAAGGTTGTAGATGCATAGAGTCACGGGCCAGGTGCTATGGCTGGAGCTCTGCTCGCCAAAAGGATTCATGCCATCAGTACTTAGACCAAATCTTATGTTCCTTGCGTCAGCTGCAAAATCTTTGAACACTCTGTCGATCTTTCTCCATTGCGTTCCATCAGCGGTGTGTCTCAACTCCCCGTCGGACTTACGGTCCTCTTTGTGCCATCGCAACGACTTGGCATGCTTTTTGTTCATGAACAGACGTTTCAACCGTGGTATTATAGGAGCATACCACATCACCTTGGCGGGAACCCTCTTCCTGGGTTTCTCGCCCTCAACATCGTCACCAGGGTCATCGCCTCTGATCTTATAACGCAATGCAGTGCATACAGGGCATTCATTCAAACTCTCGTATTCACCGCGGTAGAGGATGCAGTCGTTAATGCATGCATGTATCTTCAGAACCTCTAAACCTAGAGGGCAGACAGCCTTCTTTGCTTCGTACGTACTGGCGGGCAACTCGTTATTCTTCGGGAACATATTCTTCAACATTTTCAGCAAATTTTCAAATGATGAGTCACCTACACCTTCCTGTGCCTTCCATTTTAGCAAATCCAGTGTGCAGCCCAGCTTTTTCAGACTATTATCGCATCCTGGATACAACGACTTTTTGTGATCCTCTAACATGCGATCCAAATTCTCCCTATCCTTGTCAGTTTCGCAGCGTCTCCGTGCATCAGCAATGGTCCGACCAAGATCATCAGCGGGCTCATCATGTGTCTCTTCTTCACCTTCACCTAACCCTTCCCCACCTTCAGCATCATCCTCCATGAAAGTATCACCGAAATGATCATGATAGTTGTCATCGATATCATCCCCTTCTTCATCTTCTTCCATTCTAACCCCTCTTTCTCCATGCTTGGTCCAACAATTATAGCTTCGCATGAAACCGTGCCGAAGCAGGTGCATGTGAACGTCTCTTGAGGAGGAGTAACCCTTCTGATTCTTACAGACAGCACATGGACAGATAATAAAACCTTGCTGCTTGTTCGCATTTGCCACTACGAGGAAGTCTTTCAAACCCGTAGTGAACTCGCCGGAGAGTCGGGGACCGTACATCCATTGCCGATTCATCTGCATTATTATGATATAAAGTATATAATTAACTATCATGCATTTGTTAAACTAACTAGCTAGAAATAATACAAATTAAACAATGAACTACACACATGCATATTTTATCAATGACACATGAAAGGTTCAAGTTGCTAACCGCGATCGCGGAGGAAAAATAAATGAGAAA
>NC_057814.1:108137839-108158747 GCF_018294505.1 Triticum aestivum | reverse complement strand
ACACCACTGTTTTGGTTGGTGCTCTTTTTATCTTGGGCGATGGTGTAAAATGTATTCCCATTTATCTCGTACCCTTGGAAAGTCGTTATAGTCGAAGATGGTTTCTTGGCCAACATGTACAGCTGATCTCCAACATCATTGTCATTCATTAAATGTTTTCGCAACCAACTGCCGAAAGTCTCCATGTGGGCCTTTCTAATCCAGGATTCAGGCTTCCCCGGGTTGTCCGAGCGTAAAATATTCTTGTGTTGCTCGAAGTACGGAGCCACCAAGCTGGAATTTTGCAGAACTGTGTGGTGTGCTTCAGTCATAGAATGACCGTCCATACATATCGTGGATTCCCTTCCGATCTTGCCTTTTCCACTTAGTCTCCCCTCGTGCCGCGATTGAGGAATACCAATCGGCTTAAGGTCAGGAACATAGTCAATACAGAACTCAATTACCTCCTCATTTCCATAGCCCTTGACGATGCTTCCTTCTGGCCTAACACGGTTACGAACATATTTCTTTAATACCCTCATGAACCTCTCAAAGGGGAACATATTGTGTAGAAATACAGGACCGAGAATGGAAATCTCTTCGACTAGGTGGACCAGGAGGTGCGTCATAATATCGAAGAAGGATGGTGGGAACACCAATTCGAAACTGACAAGGCATTGGACCACATCGTTCTGTACCCGTGGTAGATCTTCTGGATTGATTACCTTCTGAGAGATTGCATTGAGGAATGCACATAGCTTCACAATGGCTACTCGAACATTTTCCGGTAGGAGCCCCCTCAAAGCAATCGGAAGCAATTGCGTCATAATCACGTGGCAGTCGTGAGACTTCAGGTTTTGGAACTTTTTCTCCGCCATGTTTATTATTCCCTTTATATTCGACGAGAAGCCAGACGGGACCTTCATACTGCTCAGGCATTCAAAAAAATGACCTTCTCTTCTTTGGTAAGAGCGTAGCTGGCACGACCTTGAAACCATTCCGGATGCCGGTCATCTGGGTCTTTCAAAAGTTGCTGGTCCTGCAGTGCTTCCTTTGTATCATTTGTCTTCCCATACACGCCCAAGAAGCTTAGCAGCTTCACGCAAATATTCTTCGTAACATGCATCACGTCGATTGCAGAGCGGACATCTAGGACTTTCCAATATTCTAGCTCCCAAAATATAGATTTCTTCTTCCACATGGGTGCGTGCCTGTCAACTCCCCGCGGAACTGATTGTCCGCCAGGCCCCTTTCCAAAGATGACTTTCAAATCCTTGACCATATCAAATATCTCAGCACCAGGACGTTCCGCAGGCTTCGGCCGGTGATCTGCCTTCCCGTTGAAATGCTTGCCTTTCTTTCTTACGTTATGATTTCGGGGAAGAAATCGACGATGACCCAGGTACACGTTCTTCTTACAATTAACCAAACGTACACTTTCAGTCTCATGTAAGCAGTGCGTGCATGCATTGTATCCCTTATTTGTTTGTCCTGAAAGGTTACTGAGAGCAGGCCAATCGTTGATGGTTACAAAAAGCAACGCTCGTAGGTCAAATTCCTCTCCTTTGTGCTCATCCCAGACACGTACACCAGGTCTGACCCACAACTGTAAAAGTTCTTCAACTAATGGCCTTAGGTACACATCGATGTCGTTGCCGGGTTGCTTAGGGCCTTGGATGAGAATTGGCATCATAATGAACTTCCGCTTCATGCACAACCAAGGAGGAAGGTTGTAGATGCATAGAGTCACGGGCCAGGTGCTATGGCTGGAGCTCTGCTCGCCAAAAGGATTCATGCCATCAGTACTTAGACCAAATCTTATGTTCCTTGCGTCAGCTGCAAAATCTTTGAACACTCTGTCGATCTTTCTCCATTGCGTTCCATCAGCGGTGTGTCTCAACTCCCCGTCGGACTTACGGTCCTCTTTGTGCCATCGCAACGACTTGGCATGCTTTTTGTTCATGAACAGACGTTTCAACCGTGGTATTATAGGAGCATACCACATCACCTTGGCGGGAACCCTCTTCCTGGGTTTCTCGCCCTCAACATCGTCACCAGGGTCATCGCCTCTGATCTTATAACGCAATGCAGTGCATACAGGGCATTCATTCAAATTCTCGTATTCACCGCGGTAGAGGATGCAGTCGTTAATGCATGCATGTATCTTCAGAACCTCTAAACCTAGAGGGCAGACAACCTTCTTTGCTTCGTACGTACTGGCGGGCAACTCGTTATTCTTCAACATTTTCAGCAAATTTTCAAATGATGAGTCACCTACACCTTCCTGTGCCTTCCATTTTAGCAAATCCAGTGTGCAGCCCAGCTTTTTCAGACTATTATCGCATCCTGGATACAACGACTTTTTGTGATCCTCTAACATGCGATCCAAATTCTCCCTATCCTTGTCAGTTTCGCAGCGTCTCCGTGCATCAGCAATGGTCCGACCAAGATCATCAGCGGGCTCATCATGTGCCTCTTCTTCACCTTCACCTAACCCTTCCCCACCTTCAGCATCATCCTCCATGAAAGTATCACCGAAATGATCATGATAGTTGTCATCGATATCATCCCCTTCTTCATCTTCTTCCATTCTAACCCCTCTTTCTCCATGCTTGGTCCAACAATTATAGCTTCGCATGAAACCGTGCCGAAGCAGGTGCATGTGAACGTCTCTTGAGGAGGAGTAACCCTTCTGATTCTTACAGACAGCACATGGACAGATAATAAAACCTTGCTGCTTGTTCGCATTTGCCACTACGAGGAAATCTTTCAAACCTGTAGTGAACTCGCCGGAGAGTCGGGGACCGTACATCCATTGCCGATTCATCTGCATTATTATTATATAAAGTATATAATTAACCATCATGCATTTGTTAAACTAACTAGCTAGAAATAATACAAATTAAACAATGAACTACACACATGCATATTTTATCAATGACACATGAAAGGTTCAAGTTGCTAACCGCGATCGCGGAGGAAAAATAAATGAGAAAGCTCAAGTGTGGCTCGGACACTTCATATCATGTTTGTTTCAGGCTCTCGGGCATTTCATCGAACACCTTGTGTGCATAGGAGGAACCAAAAGCAAACCCACCACCCCCTTCTGAAAATTGTGAAGTGAGCTGAGTGAAGTGAAGTGAGCTGAGTCCTATATATAGGGATGGGCCTTTAGTCCCGGTTGGCCAGGCCAACCGGGACTAAAGCCCCTCCCGTCCGCCAGCTGGATGGGCCTTTAGTCCCGGTTGGCCTGGCCAACCGCGACTAAAGGCCTTCGGGGACCTTTAGTCCCGGTTGGCCAGGCCAACCGGGACTAAAGCCCCTCCCGTCCGCCAGCTGTCGACCGAGCGCGCTAGGCCCAGATAGTTGGTCGCGGGTCTCCTCCCGAACCGCGACTAAAGACCCCTTTGGTCGCGGTTCGATTGTTTTGGGGACTAATGGGGGCGTATGGAAGCCTCTTTTTCTACCAGTGATGTATCATGTTTCCGGTTAATATTATTCTAGCATGAATAATAAACATTTATCATGAAATAAGGAAATAAATAAAAACTTTATTATTGCCTCTAGGGCATATTTCTTCATGCTCCCCACCACATCTCCCACCACCCTGACGACGAGCGCGGTGTCTGCTCCCCACTACGCTAGTACAACATGGTGCTCAGATCTGTCATGGAGGAAACGCGATGCAGGTGTGATTTTTCTATACAACTAGCAAAAGGCCCGTGCGTTGCAACGGGAGAAAAAAATCGTCTCATATCTCTAGTAAGGTCAGTTGGACAAACTGTGTGTGTCCGGTTGGCAGGCTATGAGATCGAACCGTCCCATCGGCAATTTTATTTTTGCCAGCTCTCCAGACCTGGGCCACAGTACGCCGCTAGATGGGCTTCCTCTGTTGAGCCATAACGTGTGGCAAGTAACAAAACCAAATAGTGTACCTGAAATTAATTGAAACGGGACCAAACGAAGCGGGACGAAACCAAGAATATCATCTCCCTTTAATAGTAGGTATAGATAGATAGATATAGATATAGATATAGAAGAAGCTCTCCTTTTCTGCTCGATGAAAACTCACAAGATGCTTCGCTTTATCTTCTCCTTGCTGCACATTTTCCCTACCTTCCACCGAGTCACTACTTGACTCCAAGTCTTTCTTATTGCTACTTATTTTTTATTTTGCTACTAAATTGATGCAGGTGCTACCAGTGAAAGGATTGGGGATTGGTTCTAGCAGTTGTAGGTTTGTTTGGAATTCATAATGCTCATGATTTGCAAAGGCTATCAGCCAGGTTATTGTACACGAACTCCTGTATTTCATTTTCTTATCTTAATAAGTTAATATGAATGTATATGTGCCTATGATTTGTAAAATGTAATGTTCTTCTATCCAGCCAATTTTAGCGACATGGACGGGTCTTTGTTTATTCAGGTTCAGACATTGCACAACTGAACGCAAGTGTTTCACAGCTTGAGAAAGTTTACTCACTAATGGCTGACTGTATACAACTCTAGAAAGTTTCTTGTGCTAGCATCTACAAGAACTAAATTATAGACATGAGTGCTGATTTGATATTGAAAATTGCTCTACAAAATTAACTACTTTTCCTTCCCTGATTTATCATCTATCGAATTGTTTCATAGCAGTTCAGTGGTGCCCTATCTGAATTCTCAACCTGCATGAAACATTGCACTGGGCAGAAAATAATTGTAGAAAGGAATGCCGTAAGTGGCTGGCACTGCCATCAGGCTATCACACACTGCACTAACAGATAATAGGAGCCCTGCAAGGGCCAACACGGCTATGGTTTGCTTGTGAGGAGGGGTTGATTTTGTGAGTTGCAGCCTGAATAATATGTATCTTATGATCCAGAAAAGGAAAGAAAAACAATCTATTTCTTACCGTGTTGGTTGGTTGGCTACACGCACATTTCCTATGAACCATGCCTTAATAATCGAGCCGCCACTGTAATCTCACATCGTGATCAGTCCTCACTTGATGAAGTAGCATACCCACAAGTTAGTTAATTTTCTGAAGTTCCTGGAATAATTTTTTGACGCTGCCTGCTTCGATACACTTTATTCTTAACCATTGGCTGATCTAAGCTCTTTTTTTTACCAGAACACGTCGATGCATAGCATTAAACGCTTGCCCAAAAGAGTCCACAGCTCCTTGCGCTCAAGCATTATATTGTCTGACCTCCTAAGGGTTGTTGTGGAGTTGGCATATAATAGCAGCGACACAAATGCTTAAAAGGTATTCCTTTCACATGTAGGAAAAATAATCTCTATATGCTATACTGATCTGAATAGGTATTGCTTTTTACAGGAAAATAAATGCCAAACAATCCACATTTCCGCTTGTATTTTCTATACTGGTTATCACTTTCGATTTCGAAAAAAGGATATATGCCTACCTCATGTATTGACATTTTGTATATACCTATACCTATTTCAGATCGATGTTTCAGTAGATGTCAGAGGATGTTACATTAAAGTGGAAGATGATGGTATGTGCTTACCTCACGTATTTAACTTTCTTATCACTGGGATTTGCTTCTAAAAAAACATTGTCTTTGTTGTAGTTATTGCAGGTTGGGGTATTGCTTGAGATGAATTGTTCCTATTGGGAGAAAAATATGGTAAGTCATATCTTTGGGTGATTTTCTGAATTCGTGGATATCAGAATGAGATTGTTCTCATATAGAAAGGACTGCCTAATTTGCTTCATAAAAGTAATAATGGAACTGACATCCATTTTGTGATAGTTGACCTCGATGATTGATATTTAAAGGAGATATTATGCTTATTCTACCTCGAATTCTGATTTCTTCTGCTAGTGTTTCTTTATCTTGGGCATCGAGGGTCTGGAGTGTGTTCATGCTGCACATCGGCACATCATGTGATTATCATGCGTTCTTCAGTGGGGTCGGACCTCAACAGGAGTATGCAACTATGAGCCGTGATGAGTGCCCGCCTACTACGCCCACGGCATGCCGTATTGAGCGAGCCGTTGCTTCCTGTTGGGAAAGTATCAGGTGATACCAGTCTTTACATGATACCATGATACCAACTTGAAAAATTCAAATTTAAACATATCAAAAAATTCTTAAAAAATTCATAGATGTTCACAGCACATATGTCGACAACTCATAAAAAATTCCGGTCAAAATTCGAAATATACAAGGAGAAACAGAAATGACAAATTCAGATGTGAATAGTAACATTTTTGCTTTTGTCTTCTTTTGACACTATTCATGATGGATTTGTCTTTTTTGTTTCTCTTTGTGTATTTCGAATTTCAATCTGAATTTTTTAGGAGTTGTCAACATATGTGTTGTGAACATCTATGAATTTTTTCAGAATTTTTTGACATATTTAGATTTGAATTTTATAAGTTGGTGTCATGGTATCATGTAAAGACTGGTATCATGTGATATTTTCCCGCTTCCTCTTTTCTTTTCCTTTTCGATCGAAGTTCACCGCCTACAAGGCCCACGATATGGCGTGTTGACCATGCCCTTGCCGCTGTTTTTTTTTTCTTTTTGAATCAACGTAGTTGCCATTGCTTTTTTCTACGGGACGCTGCTCTTTTATTTCCTGGGTAACCACGGGACGCCGCTGTTTTGTTGTCACGCAAGCAGAATTAAAAATGATCTCTTTTTATCTACCGAACTAATCAAGATTTCAAGTCCAGGACGTCATACATCAAAATTGGTGTGGGTCCGCCTTTCTAATGGTCGTAATTTACTCATTAATGGAGGGTCCACCAAACTAATGGTCCGATGTGTCTGATAAATGTGAGAATTTCTAGTAAATCCTCTATTCTTGATCCCTATTTTCCTTTTAGTATATAATAGATAGATACCATTGCATATTAGCGTGCGTGGGTATGGAGCAGTTTATGTTGAAAATATGAGCAAATTACTACGAGATTTGATCCAAATAAACAGAAGATAGATCATGACAGCAATAGCAGAGATTAAACTAAAGACTGTGCTAATATCCTACCGTACTGAATTTAAGCGACATATTCGAACGCATGCATGCACACATGCAGATACTACTAGCTTCGATGTTGTTTTCTTTACTATGTGCGATGTCCATCAGGTTTACTTAATTACATGCATGCAGAAAAAATAAAAGTGATGATGTTAGCAGATTCTTTACAAAACAAAAAATTTAAAATGTTTTGTAGCTCAAACTATCTGTCGGATTGAAAAACTGGTTTCACATAAAAAATTCGTCGCGACGAGACCTTCGAAACTAGATCCCATGTCGATATGTTTCAGTGATCTCTTTTTGGGTCAAAAGTTACCGGGCATGTACTACGCAAGTTATCACGTCTGCGACACTTAAGTTACCAAGTTGTTTTCATAGAAATTTTTGGACATAAAAAATGGTCTTTCAACCTTTCTCCCAATGTGCACTAGATGACAAAATGCCAGTGTCATCCTAGAATCTCCCTATTTTAAAATGTCAAAATGTTTTCTAGTTCAAATCGTCGCTTTGATCGAAAAACTGTTTTCACATAAAAGATTTGTCGCAACGAGATCTTTAAAATTAGATCCCATGTTGGTATGTTCCGACGTCTTTTTTCTCAGGTAAAAAGTTACCACGCATGTGCTTCGCAAGTTATCATGCCAGTTGAGCATAAGTTATCATGTTGTTTACACAGAATATATCGAGACATAAAAAAATAGTTTTCTTCGATCTCCTCCCCACATGCACATTCATGCATGCCCTAAAGGCCGAAAAGTGCTAATCACAAGGAAGATTCCATCCAAAATTCAAAAAACTTGAAAATATTTTGTAACTCAAACCGTCGTTCCGATAAAAAATTATTTTCACATAAAAGGATTTATTGCGATGAGACATTCGAAACTAGATCTCATATTGGTATGTTTCGACAGCGCCTGGGCTAACTAAGTTATCAACTCTGTTGTGTGTATGGTATCATGATATTCAACACACACAAGTTACTGAAGTGTGTTTTTCAACAAGTCGGCCGTCCCGGTCAAAAGTTATCACACCTGGACTAAGTAAGTTATCAACCCAGTTGTGTTATTTACACATGAGTTATCGGGATCAAAATTATCACCGCCTTTGTTCACAAGTTATCATCGGGTCCGCGGTTGCGTAATTTACCATGTAGTTCACACAAAAATGACCAGGCACATATTTCTTCAACTTTAATTCCCTGGGTCAAAAGTTATCAACGTGTTGCACATAAGTTATCAGAACTATGATTCATAAATTATCATACTATTACTATAGAAGTTATCGCGGGTGTATAACTACAACCCCCACCCCCAACAAAGTTACCAGAGTGTTTGGACGTAAATTATCAGGTGTTGATGCGTAAATTACCATGCTCACACAGAACATACCAAGCTTGTGCTCATGTTGATATGTTTTAATGACTTTTTTTCAGGTAAAAATTACCACAGTTGTGCTATGTAAGATATCACGTTTATAGTACATTAAGTTATCATGATGTTTACTGAGAAAATTACCGGGACATACAAAATGGTTACTCCAACCGTCACGACGAGACTTTTAATCTATAAAAAGTTCAATGTCTTCTAAATAGAAAAAGGGAGATAAAATGTTCAAACAAGGGCAAGAGAATTTGGTTGAAAAAAACTTTTTCTCACGTCACATCCAATGTGGTACAAAAATACCTAACTGATGATATAAAAAAGATCTGGATACTATTAAGACCAACTAATTGTGGATAAGTTGGCTAGGTTGTTGCACCGTATTCTCGTTCTCCAAGAGGTTGTGGCTTCGATCCTCCTAACCCCGCCTTTCTTTTTCTCCACACTTGGTAAAAAGTACGGGCCCAATCAGCTGGTAAAAGGCAAGTGCGTACCTAGTAAAAGGCAAGTGTGTGGATCGCGGGATGATAGTTCGATCGGGACGCGCTGGAAAATCAGGACTAGAAACATGAATTTGACCGCGATCTCGAACAAAAGGGATAGAATCACATATAGTGCAGCGCGAACAGCACCGCCGGCGTTAACATTGTCGCCCATGTCGTCGAGGATGAGGTTGCTGAGGTCGGGGAAGAAGTCGTCATTCGCAAAGTCGTTGCTGCCAGCAGTCGCGTGAGTGCGCTCCCCAAAAACCTGATCGCCCATCTCCCGTACAGGATCACGAGAGCCGGGGTTCCGGAGGCCTACTGTCCCTTCTCCCGGTGCACGCCGAAATGAGGGATGGAGAAGACTTGCTTGGCGGCGCAATGATCTGGAACGGTGGTGAGAAACCATACGAAGCGGCGGCGGCTAGGGTAGACGTCTAACTAACTATATAGTGTGGGCCGGGTGGGTCGTGGGAGTAAACCCCACGTCCGAGTCGTCACGATCCAAAAGAATCGGAAACGTTTCAGTAATTAACGCGTCCGTTAATTATTAATTAATGGCTCATTATTTTTTCCCGAGCATCAAAAATATAGACAACGTGCATAGCTCTGTCCTTGGCTCGGCTCAACCCCGCAACCTGCGGCGCGACGCGTCGTGGCGAGGCATGGCGCGGCGAGGCGAGCGTGGAGGAGGAGCGCGCGTGTAGGTCTTTTCTTCTCATGCTCATACAAGTGATAGAAGAGCTCACCTTATAAAAAGGTGCAACTCTCTCTCAACTTATGAGGTGGGACTAAACTTTAGCCTCACTCACAACACTCACATGTGTGCATAAATGGGCCAAGAGAATTTCAGAATTTTAGTTGGGCTTTGGCCAAAAGCCCACTAGCAAATTCCAACAATCCCCCACAAAGTCTCATTGGCACGTCTCACCATTTGGTTCCAAAACATTGTTTATATAACGGTGCTTAATGAAGACTGTGAAGTTGAACTTCCACTTAGAGATTTATGATACACTAGATCACAGCTTGAATAGTGAACTATGCCTTGAACTAAAGGTTTTCTGTGAGACTAGTTTCACACAAGTTCTTGACCGATACTGGGCTACCGCTGCGAGTGGAGCGTATACATCGTACTCCAGGGCCTTTTCATGAATTTATTAGAGAACACCCAATTCTCACGGATTGCGACGTTAACAGTCAAATTCATATAGGTGTGTTCCTCAGAAGATGTTCTGCAGGACAACATCTCTGCTTACCCGAATAAGCCACTTGGAACACATTAAGATAAGTATCAACCTGCCATGCAGATCAGGAGAGTATTGCACCTTCACGGAGTGGGATAGTTAATATAGGGATACTCTCCTCCCAGCTGACCAACAGCTTGTCTCCCGCTTCTACTCCATGGGATCTCCAATCACATAGTGTGGGTTACCACTATGGACAACTCATGCGGTGGGTCTTAGACCCATCTCCATCGATGCATTATCTATCACATTACGTGATAGACCCTTTTTGAAGGGATCTGCCAATTTTTCGACGTTTGGATATAATCCAACGTAATAACTCCGGAGTTCCTCAATTTTCTGACAGATTTTAGTCTCCTCTTCACATGCCTTGAGGACTTTATATTGTCCTTAGAACTTTTTATCTTGACTATCACAGTTTGATTATCACAGTTCATCAGGATAGGGGGTATTGGTTTTTCAACCATAGGTAAGTCCATCAAGAGCTCAGGAAGCCACTCTGCTTCAACAATGGCAGTGTCTAATGCTGTGAGTTCTGCTTCCATAGTTGACCTCGTTAAGATGGTCTGCTTGCAAGACTTCCAAGAAACAGCGCCACCACCAAGTGTAAAAACATAACCACTTGTGGCCTTAATCTCATCAGCATCAGATATCCAGTTTGAGTCACTATAACCCTCCAGTACTCTTGGATACCCGGTGTAGTGAATCCCATAACTCGCGGTGCCTTTCAAATAGCGCATAACTCTCTCAAGCGCATGTCAATGATCATCTCCCGGTTTTGACACAAACCGACTCAGCTTGCTCACAGCAAAAGAAATGTCAGGCCTCGTGGCACTCGCCAAATACATAAGCGAGCCAATAATATCAGAATACCTCAGTTGATCTCTAGCAATCCGTCGATTCTTTCGAAGCGAGACACTAGCATCATATGGAGTTGGAGAAGGCGTGCAGTCGCTATACCCAAAACGACTCAAGACCTTTTCCACATAGTGAGACTGAAGCAGTGTGATCCCACCATTCTCATCTCTCAACAACTTGATGTTTAAGATAACATCAGCTACTCCTAGATCCTTCGTCTCAAAACAGCGAAATAAGAAACCCTTAACCTTCTTGATTAAATCAAGTTTGGTTCCAAAGATCAATCTGTCGTCGACATACAGACAAAGAATAACTCCTTCAAACCACCATGGCGATAGTACACACACTTGTCACCATTGTTTACTACAAAGCCGACAGTAGTTTATGTTCTTTCGAACTTCTCATGCCACTCCTTAGGAGCTTGTTTAAGGCCATATAAAGACTTTAATAACTTGCGTGTCTTTCCTTCCTGACCAGGTACTACAAAACCATCTGGCTGATCCATGTAAATTTCCTCCTTCAACTCTCCATTGAGGAAAGTCGTCTTAACGTCCATTTGATGAACGAGAAGACCATGTGAGGCAGCCAGTGATAGTAGCAACCGAATTGTGGTCAGTCTAGCCACGGGTGAGCAAGTATCAAAGAAGTCTTCACCTTCTTTCCAGGTCTAACCCTTAGCCACAAGCCGTGCCTTGTACTTTTCAATCGTACCATCAGGTCTAAGCTTCTTCTTGAACACCCACTTACATCCTACTGGTTTGCACCCATAAGGACGGTCGGTGATCTCCCAGGTTCCGTTAGCTAAGATGGAATCCATCTCGCTACGAACAGCTTCCTTCCAGTAGTCAGCATCAGGAGATGCATAGGCTTCTGAAATAGTCTTGGGTGTGTCATCCACAAGGTAAACAATGAAATCATCGCCAAAGGACTTTGCAGTCCTCTGTCTCTTACTCCTCACAGGAGTTCCATTGTCACCCTCAGTAGGATTCTCAACGTGTTCAATCGCAATGGTGGGTTCGGGAATTACAACGAATTCCTCACTAGATGGAGTAGGTATCTCCTGGTTTGATGAACTCGACATATCCTTCATAGGAAATATGTCCTCAAAGAAAGTCGCATCATTCGACTCCATAATCGTACCAACATGCATGTCGAATACCTTAGATTTTATTATAAAAAATCTATAGCCAACGCTATGAAAAGCATAGCCCAGAAGAACACAATTCACGGTTTTTGGTCCAAGCTTGCGCTTCTTGGGAATTGGTATATTGACTTTCGCCAAACAACCCCAAGTACGTAGGTAAGAGAGTTTTAATTTTTTATTTTACCATTACTCAAATGGAGTCATGTTCTTATGCTTTGTGGGAACTCAGTTTTGGACATGAGACGCAGTCATTAGCGCCTCCCCCCACCATTCCTTGGAAAGACCCGATGTGTCTAACATGGTGTTAACCATATCAGTTAGAGTTCGGTTCTCTCTTTTGCCTACCCATTTGACTGAGGTGAGTAGGGAGGCGTCCTCCCATGGATTATACCATGTTTTGCACAAAACAGATCAAATTCATTGGAAAACTACTCTCGACCACGATCGGACCTAAGCCATTTAATTTTTCGATGAAGTTGGTTCTTTGCCTCAGCTTTATAGTTTTTGAAAAAAAATTACAGCCTCATCTTTTGATTTCAGAAGATACACATAACAATATCTAGTGGAGTCATCAATCAACGTCATGAAGTATATCTTTCCACCTTTTGTCAACACGCCATTCATCTCACAAAGATCAAAATATATAAGCTCTAGTGGCGCAAGTCTCTCGCCTCTGCAGTCTTATGGGACTTGCGAGGTTGCTTAGCTTGCACACATACTTGGCACTTGGAGCCCTTGACAGTAGAGATTTTCGGAATTAAATTCATATTGGCTAGCTGCGTCATGCAACCAAAGTTAATGTGACAAAGCCGTGAATGCCAAATATCAGACTCATTATTGTGGCAAACATTGTTAATAACTTTAGTGCAAATATCTGACAAAGACAGGCGGAACAAGCCTCCGCTCTCATAGCCTTTTCCAACAAATTGTCCATACTTAGAAATTACAACTTTATTGGACTCGAAAACCAACATAAAACCATCTCGACATAAACGAGAACCGCTAACGAGATTTTTATTGATGAACGACACATGATGAACGTTCTTCAGACGCACGGTCTTCCCCGAAGTAAATTTCAGATCGACCGTACCAAGACCTCGAACGATGGGATGTGACCCGTTCCCCATCAGCACGGGAGAAGTCCCTGTGACCTGGTAAGAAGAAAACATAGAGGCGTCAGCACAAACATGTACATTGGCACAGGTGTCAATTAACCAATCAGGAGATTAAAATACTAAAAAGATGGTAGGAAGAATACCGTACCCAGATTCCTTCATATCAGTATCACCGATGACAACATTAGCGCACTTGCCACTCTTCTGATGTTCACGCTCCTCAAAGCGGTTAGGACACTTCGGAGCCCGGTGATTAGGATCACCGCAGACATGGCAAAGTACCTTCCCCTTCTTGTGATAATTTTTCTTGAAGTTGGTAGAATGTGACGGCTTGTTCTTTGTATCAAACTTGCCTTTGCCCTGAGTTTTGTTCTTATTGTTTTTGAACTTGTTGGGCTGGAAGTTCTTCTTCTGTACCATGTGGGCACTAGAAGCTCCCTCAGCAACTCGAGCACGTGTGTCCTCTGCTCTCGCCTTCTCTTCAACATCAAGAGTACCAATGAGATCCACAACGGAAAACTCCTGTCTCTTGTGTTTCAGGGAAGTAGTAAAATTGTTCCACGAAGGTGGAAGCTTGGTGATGATGCCCCCGGCAACAAATTTGTCCGGCAACACACACTTGAAGTACTCAAGTTCTTTTGCGAGCGACTGTATCTCATGAGCCTGCTATACAACAGAGTGCTCATTAGTCATCTTGTAGTCATAGAATCGCTCCATGACGTACAACTCGCTCCGGGCGTCTGAGGCACCAAACTTGGCCTCGAGCGCAACCCACATGTCCTTGCCATTGTCAAACGACATATACGAATCCAGAATGAAATTATCAAGAACACTCAGAAGAGCTCCTTTAAAGAGAGTGTCGATCTTCTCAAAAGCTTCCAGCTGTGCTGGATTAAGATCGCCCTCAGGCTTGCCCTTGGTGGCGTCATAGCAGCCCATGGTCTGAAACCAGTAGACGGCTCTCGTGCGCCACCTCTTATATTGCACCCCCTTAAAGGCAGGCGGCTTCAGATGCGCAGCAAAACCACTCGTAGTAAATTGCCTATAATCAGGTATTTAGATTGTTGGAAATATGAGCAAATTAGTACAAGATTTAATCCGAATAAACGGAAGATATATCATTACAGCAATAGCAGAGATTAAACTAATCATGTGAACTAGCATAGTAGATGAACATATCACATCTAGGGCACATACTAGAAACATGAATTCTACCGCGATCTCGAACAAGAAGGATAGAATCACATACGTTGCATCGGGAACAGCACCGCCGGCGTTGACATTGTCGCCCATGTCGTCGAGGATGAGGTTGCCGAGGTCGGGGAAGAAGTCGTCGTTCGTGAAGTCGTTGCTGCCAGCAGTCGCGCGAGTGCGCTCCCCAAAAACCTGATCGCCCCTCTCCCGTACAGGATCACGAGAGGCGGGGTTCCGGAGGCCTGCTGTCCTTCTCCCGGTGCACGCCGAAAGGAGGGATGGGGAAGACTTACTTGGCGGATCAATGATCTGGAACGATGGTGAGAAACCATACGAAGCAGCGGCAGCTAGGGTAGACGTCTGCCTGACTATATAGTGCGGGCCGGGTAGGTCGTGGGAGTAAACCCCACGTCTAAGTCGTCACGATCCAAAATAATCGGAAACGGTTCAGTAATTAACGCGTCCGTTAATTATTAATTAATGACTCAATAATTTTTCCCGAGCAGTAAAAATATAGACAACGCGCATAGCTCTGTCCTCGGCTCGGCTCAATCCCGCAACCCGCGGCACGTCGTGGCGAGCGAGGAGGAGAAGCGCGCGTGTACGTCTCCTCTTCTCATGCTCATACAAGTGCTAGAAGAGCTCACCTTATAAAGAGGTGCAACTCTCTCTCAACTTATGAGGTGGGACTAAACTTTAGCCTCACTCACTTCACTCACATGTGTGCATGAATGGGCAAAGAGAATTTCAGAATTTTAGTTGGGCTTTGGGCCAAAAGCCCAGTAATAAATTCCAACAGTGTATCTTGGTAGTTAAGTCTTGGATTTGGTATTTTTCTTTCGGATACATGCTTGTTGCTATTTCAGAACATTGAAACTTTATTTAGAATTTTGTCTCCTATATGCTTCATGCAAATGAAATTGCAGTAAAGATACGAACTATGCCTGTCCTGAATGTGCTTAGCCTTTTTATGCATACAATTAGTGGAACCTTTTACATGTCCAGTGTGCGCATGTCCAGAAACTAAGCTTTTGCATGTCCTGTGTATTCTAAAGCTTAGTCTTTTGTTATTGGGTCAGTACTTGAAACAGTGTCTTGGTCTGCCAGTCGTAGAATTATTTATGAATAGCATAGGTGTTGCCTTCACTTGTATTCCTACGCATAGTCCAACACTTCTTTTTCCTTGATCTAATACTCCTTTTTCCTGAAGACAAGCAAATTGGAATCACATCCTCGATTATCTCTATGGTCCTGCATCATCTTTCATAGAGTAATTAAGTTATAACCGGCTTGAATTGTTTAGAAGAAATGTACCTTTCCATGTGTAATGTGGTTAGACCTGGCATTACTGTTCAATATTTTGTACTCAACAGGAATCTTGCTATAGATACACACTGGAAGTCTAAAATCAATACTAGTAGAAACAGGTGTTCTGTCAACTACGCGTCTATTTTGTTGCATGTCTCGGGCCACTCAATTTGTGATTAAATAGGTGTTCTGCATATATGTTTGCCAACTGATTGACTATGTAAGACTGGAAACAGCACCATCTTTGTGACATCTAACTTGTTCTATTTTTTTGCAGAAAGTGCTAGTGCATTGGATAAGAACATTGGCACATGTGACTGGGAGCCCAAAAGACTAGTAAGAATGTTGTAAACCACTTCAAGATAACACCAAACATTTTGGTTTCTATACTACTGTCATGTTCGTGCTAGAAAAATGTTTGAATTTTGCTGTTTTCCATGGGATGAAACTATTTCATATCTTGAACTACATTCTTTGTGTGTTTATACCAAAATACAAGATCCTATGATGTCAAAAATTCATACAAGTTGTGGATGTCACTTCCTTTAATCACTTCCTATCATGTCTTATGTGCAGATTTCTGGACGGTGTTCTATGGAATCTTCACATACAGGAAACTAAAATTTATATCATAGGTAATCATATGATGTAATTGTGGTGAACTAGATGTGGTTAATTTACGTGTCAATGTATGAAACTGCAGACATTTTTTATTTTCTTATTAAATTGAACATTCAGTTGATGCCTTGAAAGGAAATTTGATTAGAAATTCTCTTTATGTTGTAGACGTATCTCTTATAAAACAGGAATAGTGCACTCCATAGACTCTTTTGAGTGTTGTAAATCAATGTAATGCAGATAATGTTTTATTATACATGTATTTTTTAATTTTTCTCTTACTGTCCAGGTTGGAAATGTTCCTGAAGACGGGTTAAGATACCTTGCCGTAACCATATGCTCTGAGCTCACCTAGAAGACCTTACAAGCTTTACTCTTTGTGCTTGTTCCATTCTGTACAACTTGGACGTCTTGAAACTGCAGATACTAAATTATGGTGTAATTCTTCGCACGTAATTAGTGAATTGCATATATTGTAACCTTGTAAATGTTTGATGAACATAATTTATAATATGAATGTGAAGTACTTGTGCAGATTCCTTCTGGTTTATTTCAATGGATGCCTCGTCGGTCTGTATGTAAATGTAAAATAAATGAAGAAATGCAATACTAAAGTGTAATAATAATATAGATTGGGGTATACGGTACCACTGCAATATTATCTGCCGGGAAAACTACTAACTGCCGGGAGAACAAGTCTGCCGGGAGAATAGGAACTGCCGGGCTAAATTGGAACATGATGGCATACAAACTGCCGGGAGATCTTTATCTGTCGGGAATTATAATCCCCGGCAGCCGTTCTTTTGGCAGTTCTATCTGCCGAGAGAAAACCATTCCCGGCAGTTTGCCTGCCATTCTAAGTTACTTCTCCCGGCAGTTTTTCTGTCTTTGCATCAGTGTTGTGGTGTAGTGGGTGCAACAGAGCCGACAGCCGCCTTGACTTTGAGGTGCTGCCATTGCGCCATAAGGTGGCAATCTTGAGCCTCTGTGATAGCATCCACGGGGTAGCTGGGAGCCGTGAAGTTAGGTTGCTGAAGGAGCTCGGTGAAAGCCACGCTGCTTCTCCGCTGAGATGGCTGGGTAGCTTCTGGGGTAGCTCCGGTAGGTCGCTGGCTGTGAACTGGTTGTTCCTCTAGCGCTCGTACCCTTGCATTCAGCTTCTGCAGTTCGGTCTGCTCCACTTTCCTCTTCCTCTCCTGGTTTTTGTAACCGCCTGCGTCGGGAAACCCAACCTTCCAGGCAACGGAGCTTGCCGTGCCTCGTGTCCGTCCAGGGTGCTCAGGATTGCCGAGGGCCTGTGTGAGCTCGTCGTTCTCTCTGTCGGGAACGAACGTCCCGTGCTGCGCTGCGGCGATATCTTCTGAAGATTATTGACGGGTATTTCCAGTTGCTCCCCCGTTCAACGGCACTTCCCTGTTTCAGGGTCCAAGGTTCCTCCCACCCCGAAGAACTAAGTCCTTGAACGGTCTGGCCAGTTCAATGTCTCTGGTTCGACCCCTTTATTAAGCAGGTCATTCTCAGCCTTGTCCCACAACGGCCGGGCTTTGAGGTACCCACCTGACCCCGTGCGATGGTGATGCTCCTTCTTTGCAGCATTTATCTTGTTATCGCTGACATCTTGTTACTCTTGTCCGATGTCTTGTGGGCCACAAATGCGGGCCAATGATCTCTTATCTTCTCAAATCGGCCGGTGAATTCTGGAGTCTTCCCTTTTGTCGACAAACGTTGATTTTAACTCATTCTTCCACCTCCTGAATAGATCTGCCATCTTCTTAAGAGCATGAGCCCTGACTAATGGCTCTATAACTGGCTTATCCGGATCCTCCTCTGGCGTGAAATTTGCCTTCAGGGTGGTCCAAAGATCATCTTTCTGTCTATCGTTGACAAAAGACACTTGAGGGTCTTTGCTCTTAGGCTTATTCCATTGGTGGATGCTGATCGGGATCATGTCCCTAACAAGAACCCCGCACTGAGCAGAAAATGCTTCCTTGGTCTGGCTGGGTTCAATCGGTTCGCCATCGCCCTTGATTGCTGTCATCATGAACCTTTCATCCTGTCGCAACCTTTTCTTCGGACCTAGTCTTGTTACCGAAGTTTGGCTCGATCCAGAGGGCTAGAAAAGAAGAAAGAGGAGAGTTAATATGTGTACATACCAAGACAATTAATGCATCAATTAGCTAGTCAACACAGGCTTAATTAATATATATATATATACCTCGCCGTACTTTGCAACAGCTCCTTCCTCCGTTCGCTCACCGGAGCCGTCATCACGGTCTCCTCCTTCTACCGGCATTCCGTCACCGGAGCCATCATAATCATGTCCTTCCACCTCCCTTGTTAGATCACCGGAGCCTGCTTCACCCTCTCCTTCCAGACCATCGGTGTCGTTGAGATACAACAAGACATCACCTCCGCCGTGGATTATGTCCCCCAACAACTATTCTGCTTCCATGTCTCGGTGCTCCATAGTTTCTGCAAATATTACAACATGGCAATTAATATACAAACATGATAGATGGATATATTAGTGGCAGACGACAACGCTTCTAGGGTTTGGGGTGGCCTCGACGACAACGCTCTTTTAACTTGGTAAATTTGGGTGGCCTCGACAACGCTTCTAGGGTTGGGTCGGCCTCGACGATAATTCTCTTTTAACTTGGTAAATTTGGGTGGCCTCGGCAATGCTTGTAGGGTTTGGGGTGGCCTCCACGACAACGCTCTTATAACTTCGTAAATTTGGGTGGCCTCGGCAATGCTTCTAGGGTTTGGGCCGGACCGCCTCTCTCATGATTATCCAACGTCTGGACCAACAAGGGATTTAACAAAATGGCGCCATTCTGGATGTGCAGAAAATGGTCCATATTTTTCCTGATCTCATCTACCCTTCTATATGTCACGTTGTCTAGTGTCAAAGTATTCGAGAAAACCATGACTTCATCACTAGCCGGAAATGACAGGTGCATAATGATACGAAGCTCTTCAAAGTTGTTTTGGAACGGAGTTTCCGATAGAATAATTCACTTTTTGGTACAAACTTCAGCAGGAGCCTTCCGAATATCGCTATTTGGAAGGCCTTTCCTGGAATTCATACCAAAAGGCGAATTGTTATATCAGGAACTTCGTTCCAAAAGAACTTTGAAGAGCTTCGTAGCATCATACGTCTGTTACTTCCAGCAAATGATGAAGCCATGGATTTCTTCAATACTTTGACAGACAACGTGACATATATATATATATATATATATATATATATATATATATATATATATATATATATGAGACCAGAAAAAAAACTGGATAAACTTATGCACACCCATAATGGGGGCATTCTTTATAAATCTGGACCCTCGACCCCTGGACGACTCTCGACCCTTGACGACCCTCGACCCTTGACCCCTCGGCGACCCTCGACCCTCTACCCTAGTTCATGACCCTCGACCGCTCGGCGATCCACGAAAATCTACCCTAGTTCCGATCCCGACCTTCGACCCCCTCATATCACGTTTGTCTCGTGTCAAAGGATTCAATAAAACCATGTCTTCATCATTAGGCGAAGGTAACAGGCGCATGATAGTACGAAGCTCTTCAAAGTTATTTTGGAACGGAGTCCCAGATAGGATAATTCGCTTTTTGGTACAAAGTTCAGCAAGAGCCTTCCGAATATCGCTATTTGGAAGGCCTTTGCTGAAATTCGTACCAAAAGGCGAATTATCCTAATAACTTTGGAGAATAACTTTGGAGAACTTCGTACCATCATGCCCCGGTTACTTCCGACTAATGATGAAGCCTCTCGACCCCTCGGCGACCCTCGACCCTCGAGGACCCTCGACCCCTCGGCGATCCTCGACACCCTCGTTCTCGGTAAAAATTAAGAAGAGGAAGAAGAAGAAAAAAAAGAGGAGAAGAAGAAAAAAAAGAAGAAGAAGGATTTAATCTATTTTTTCTTCTTTTCCAATATTCCTTATTCTTCTCCTCTCTTTTTTCTTCTTCTTCCTCTTCTTATTGTTTTTCTCCTCTTCTTCCTCTCCTCTTCTTCTCTTCTTCTTCTCCTTCTTCCTCTTCTTATTTTTTTCTCCCTTTTGCCTCTCCTTCTTTTTCTTCCCTTCTTCCTTATTCCTTCTTTCTAGATAAAACTTTTCTAAAAATGTAACTTTTGCATATATAAAAGTTTTTCGTCTCCTTCCTTCTTCCTTTCTTCCTAGCTAGATATATAAAACTTTTCTAAAAAATGTTACCGGGGAGGGGGTATATCGACCCCCCCCTCATGTCGAAGTTATCGGGGAGGGGGTATATCGACCCCCCCTCATGTCGAAGTTATCGGGGAGGGGGTATATCGACCCCCACCCCCCTCATCATGCATATATAGCTACCACATACATATATACATTGAAAAATTACATATATGCAATAAAAACATTAATACACATATAAACAAAAAATACATATATGAACAAAAACATGCTCTGAACAAAAAAAATTAATACATTATGAACATCTACATACATATAGCCACATACATACATATATACATTATATATATATATAAATTAATCTAATAAAAATGAAAAAAACATAGACGGGGCGGTGCGGC
>NC_057814.1:108127188-108137075 GCF_018294505.1 Triticum aestivum | reverse complement strand
AAAGGTCTCTTTTTAGCAGCCCAAAGGGCGGGAAACAGAGACCTTTAGTCCCGGTTGGTGGCACCAACCAGGACTAAAGGGGTGCATTGGTCCCGGTTGGTGCCACAAACCGGGACCAAAGGTGGGCATTGGTCCCGGTTCGTGCCACCAACCGGGACCAATGGCCTTGCACAGCGACGTGGTGGTGGGAGTTTAGTCTCACCTCGCTAGCTGGAGAGAGCGCACCTGTTTATAAGGTGCGGTGCGCCTGAGCTGTCGACCTCCTCTTAAAGCAGGCTTACGGGCCTAACCTCTTTGTACATGCCTGTGGGCCAACTGGTCCTTCCGCGGGTCTGAATCCTAGCCCACCTGGATGGCTTGGTTTCTAGTCGTATTCACGCCGTGGTGGCCTAGTAGGTGGCATTTTTTTTGTTTTTTTTAATTATTTATTTTCCTTTGTTTTTTGCTTTCTTTTTTAAATGTTTTTTGCTTTTAGGTCAGAAAAATTATAAACTTTCTCTTAGTGCCATTAGTTTTTAAATTTGAATTCTTTGAAATTTGTGTGCATTTTTTCATTTTTTTTCAAGTTTTTTTGTTTTTTGCATTATTTATTTTATTTTGTTTTTTTCTTTATTTTTTAATTCTTTTTTCTTTTAGGTCAGAAAAGATATAAACTTTTTGTTAGTGCCATTAGTTATCAAATTTGAGTAGTTTAAATTTGAATTCTTTGAAATTTGTGTGAATCACTAGTTTGTAATTAAATTTACTATAAAAATAGATTTTGGAGTGATTCTTTTTCCTGCTATTTAATATTACTGTGTTTTATCATTATATTCCAAAACAGTTTTGTTATTTTAGTTTCTAACAAAAAAATCTTTATGATTGCTATTAAAGTTTCTAACAAAAAAGTTCTTTATGAAAATTATATTTGCTTTTAATGTTTTGAACAGAAAATACTATGATAATTTGAGTTGCATAAATTTTAGTTTATTATTTTTGCTATTAGAGTTTCACAAAAGTTTCTAGTTCATTCTTTTTTATATTACTTCATTCTTTGAACAAAATGACCCTGAAATTGAAAAGCACTTCAGATGAACTCTGAATAGGTTGAAAATTGGCATGGTATCATCATTTCACCCACATAGCATGTGCTAAAAATTTGAGAGGGTTGTGGCAAAAACTGGATGCACTTCGTGTACAAAATGGATAATCTCTTTCGAAGTATCAGGGTTTCGGACGATAACTCATCTGTTACAAAGGGATTTCAATTTTTTTGAACTTATTTGAACTCCAGACTTTTTTTGTGTTCAAAATGCACCATTCAAATCCACATAATCAATTGTCAACCCTTTCTGACTTCATTTGTTATTTTTCATGCATTTACAGATTGTTTTTATCTAAATGACCCCGACATTGAAAAGCACTACAAATGAACTCAAAGAAGGTTGAAAGTTTTTATGGTATCATCATTTCACCCACATAGCATGTGGTAAAAAGTTGAGAGGGTTACGGCAAAAACTGGATGCCCTTTGTGTACAAAATGGACAATCTCTTTTGAAGTATCAGGGTTTCAGACGAAAACTCATCTGTTACAAACATATTTCAGTTTTTTAAGTTATTTGAACTCCAAACTTTTTGTGTGTTCAAAATGCACCATTCAAAGCCACATCATCAATTTTCAACCCTTTCGGACTTCATTTGTTATTTTTCAGGCATTTACTGATTTTTTTTAGCTAAATGACCCTGAAATTGAAAAGCACTACAAATGAACTCAGAAAAGGTAGAAAGTTAGCATGGTATCATCATTTCACCCACATAGCATGTGCTAAAAAGTTGAGAGGGTTACGGCAAAAACTGGATGCCCTTCGTATACAAAATGGACAATCTCTTTCGAAGTATGAGGGTTTAGGACGAAAACTCATCTGTTACAAAGGGATTTCATTTTCTGAACTTATTTGAACTCCAAACTTTTTGTGTGTTCAAAATAAACCATTCAAAGGCACATCATCAATTTTCAACCCTTTCTGACTTCATTTGTTATTTTTCATACATTTACTGATTTTTTTGAGCTATATGACCCTGAAATTGAAAAGCACTACAAATGAACTCTGAAAAGGTTGAAAGTTGGCATGGTATATCATCATTTCACCCACATAGCATGTGCTAAAAAGTTGAGAGGGTTACGGCAAAAACTGGATGCACTTCGTGTATAAAACGAACAATCTCTTTCGAAGTACCAGTGTTCCATACGAAAACTCATATGTTACAAAAGATATTTCATTTCTTCACATGTAACTGCAGTGATATTCTAGATCAAAGGCATCATCATAATAGTTGTGGAGAGAAAGTCTTCACTTTTTCTTCGCTTGTGTCCTTTGCTTATTGCGCCGTAACCATGGATATTCTTCGTCGCTTAATAGGGTGCTTGTGTCAGCCTTGACTTTGAAGGGAGGAATTTCATGGAACTTTTCATAATCTTCAGACATGTCTGTCTTGCCCTCCAATCCCACGATGTCTATTTTTCCTGAAAGAACTATGTGGCGCTTTGGGTCATCGTATGATGTATTCGCTTCCTTATCTTTTCTTTTTCTCAGTTTGGTAGGCATGTCCTTCACATAGAAAACATGCGCCACATCATTGGCTAGGACGAATGGTTTGTCTGTGTACCCAAGATTGTTCAGATCCACTATTGTCATTCCGTACTGTGGGTCTACCTGTACCCCGCCTCCTGACAGATTGACACATTTGCACTTAAACAAAGGGACCTTAAAAGCATGTCCGTAGTCAAGTTCCCATATGTCCACTATGTAACCATAATATGTGTCCTTTCCCCTCTTGGTTGCTGCATCAAAGCGGACACCGCTGTTTTGGTTGGTGCTCTTTTGATCTTGGGCGATCACGTAAAATGTATTCCCATTTATCTCATATCCTTTGTAAGTCAATACAGTCGAAGATGGTCCCCTGGACAACGAGTACAGCTCATCAGAAATAGTGTTGTCACCTCTGAGACGTGTTTCCAACCAACTGCCGAAAGTCCTGATGTGTTCACATGTAATCCACTCGTCACACTGCTCCGGGTGTTTGGAGCGCAGACTGTTCTTGTGTTCATCGACATACGGGGTCACCAAGGTAGAGTTTTGTAGAACTATGTAGTGTGCTTGAGACCAAGAATGCCCATCCCTACATATTACTGAGTCCCCTCCAAGCGTGCCTTTCCAGTCAGTCTTCCCTCATACCGCGATTGAGGGAGACCAATCTTCTTAAGGCCATGAATGAAGTCAACACAAAACCAATTGACATCCTCTGTTTGACTGCCCATGGAGATGCTTCCTTCTAGCCTAGCGCGGTTACAGACATATTTCTTTAGGACACCCATGAACCTCTCAATGGGGAACATATTGTGTAGAAATACGGGGCCCAAAATGACAATCTCGTCGACTAGATGAACTAGGACGTGCGTCATGATATTGAAGAAGGATGGTGGGAACACCACCTCGAAACTGACAAGACATTGCACCACATCACTCCTTAACCTTGGTAGGATTTCTGGATCAATCACCTTCTGAGAGATTGCATTGAGGAATGCACATAGCTTTACAATGGCTAATCGAACGTTTTCCGGTAGAAGCCCCCTCAATGCAACCGGAAGCAGTTGAGTCATAATGACGTGGCAGTCACAAGACTTAAGGTTCTGGCACTTTTTCTCTGGCATATTTATTATTCCCTTTGTATTCGACGAGAAGCCAGACTAGACCTTCATACTGAGCAGGCATTCAAAGAAGATTTCCTTGTCTTCTTTGGTAAGTTCGTAGCTGGCAGGACCTTAATACTACTTTGGAGGCATGCCGTCTTTTTGTGCAAACGTTGCAGGTCCTCCCGTGCCTCCAGTGTTTCTTTTGTCTTCCCATACACGCCCAAGAAGCCTAGCAGGTTCACGCAAAGGTTCTTCGTCACGTGCCTCACGTCGATTGAAGGGCGGACCTCTAGGTATTTCTAGTAGGGTAGGTCCCAAAATATAGATTTCATCTTCCACATGGGTGCGCGTCCCTCAGCGTCATTCGGAACAGATAGTCCGCCGGGACCCTTTCCAAAGATTATGTGTAAATCATTGACCATACCAAGTACATGATCACTGGTACGCATCACTAGTAGGAAATGGGGCTTTTACCCCGGTTTGTAAGGGCCTTTTGTCCCGGTTTTCGAACCGGGACTAAAGGGTCGTTACTAAAGCCCTAACCCTTTAGTCCGGGTTCTTACACAAACTGGGACAGAAGGTCCTCCACGTGGCCGCTGCTGCCAGCCCAGGCAGGGGGGCCTTTGGTCCCGGTTGGTGCCACCAACCGGTATCAATAGGCAGGGCCTTTTGTCCCGGTTGGTGCCACCAACCGGGACCAATAGGCAGGGCCTTTTGTCCCGGTTGGTGTCACCAACCGAGACCAATAGGCATCCACGTGTCAGCTTTTCAGGGGCTGGGGTTTTTGTTTTTTTTTAAAGGGGGGGGTTGGGGGGTTTTGGGGGGTTAATTTAGGTGTTTCATATATTGTGTTAGCTAGCTAATTAATAGAGAGAAGTGTCCTCTCTTATCTCCGTGCTTGGTCGACGCTACGTACTATATACGTATGGAGAGGACTAGACACGCTAGCTAGTAATCGAATGAAGGAAACAGAAGATCGTCATGAACATATGCGTACAGAGAGAAGTGATATCGACCACCTCTCCTTCTCCGAGAGATTGGTCGAACAACAAGCTCTCGTATATCTATCCGACACTACCGGCTACATATATACAATAATTATCTCTTACAATACAATCTCCTAATTAAATTGTAAGAAAACAGGGTCCACATAGTATTCTCCGTTTTCAGCGATCACGTGGTCAAGGAAGAATGCCGCCAATTCCTCTTGAATTACTCGCATACGATCTGGTGCTAGGAGTTCATCCCACTTCCGAAACATCTAATTTGAAGAAGGGGGTCAATACATATATATATGAATAAATGAAACTCAAGAGAAATGATGGTAATAAAATAAAATTGTGAATATTATTGCTTACGCACTTCATATTGTTCGTCAGAGTAGCCCCGCTCATAGGTAGTATCCACAGTAATTATTCCCGGCTTCCTGCCACAACCACTTTACAAGAAATAGAGGTCAATCAAACTGATAAGCAAGCATGCTAAATGGTATTGATGAAACTAGCGCTTGAATCACTAGGAGATGCGCGGAACATGCTACTATAGTACTTACTTTCGGGTGTTTAAATTGCAGCTTCTTCGGCAGTCCCGGAGCTTTTGTGGTGAATTTTCTCCAAACCCTGCCAGACAAAGAAAACAATTACTTGATATCAGGAAATGAACAAAGTTGCTGATATGGTGGATAATGATCGATTTAACTTACTTCTCGAGCATTTGAGTCATGTTCGCATAGTCCTGGGGATCTTTTCGTCTCGAGTCTAAGACGGTTACTACTCCCTGCTCAAGCTTAATCTCTAGGAGAATATAGTGGAAGTTGCGCATGCATGCATAAGTCATCAATTACATTACCATAACCTGGACTAATAAGGGAAACCGAATATGCACAAGACAGTAACACTAACTTGAAGTTGTAAGGAAAGAGTATTATATCTTTGTTTTGATTTAATACCAACGATCGTAGCAAGTTGTCCTCGGCTTCTTTGGTATGTTTTTCAACCGTATATGCATCTATGAGATTTGTGTTAATGAACCCAATATCACCGATTTGTCTTTTCTTCAATTCGGCGATCTTCAATCTGCATAATATAGTGAGGATAATTATAATACATGCAATGAAAGAGCTGACCTATATAGAGAGACTTAATGACAGAAGTAGTACTACTTACAGACAGTAGCAAGTGATCGTTGTTTTATCGAGGGCCTTTTGATTGTAAAACTGGAAGAAATCCTCAAATGGAACATTCAGCAGATCAATTCCAACGAGGTCATGCTCCGGTTTAACTCTCAGCGTCAAAGTATTCATCCCATCAGACTCTCTGCAGGTTTTCATGTACCAATCATGTAATCTTCGCATCATCGTTGATAGAGATCTTTCATCTTTGACGAGAGGCTTCCCGTAATGGTATTTGTGTTCGTCGACCTCCATGATTTCATAATGTACATCGTCGGGCAGGTAATCTCCAAGATTGCTATAACCGGCCACCATCCTCGGATCATTAGCGATGATGTCGCTAGACTCCTTGAGAGGGGGGCACGATTGGTTCGCTTGTTCGCCGAGCTGGGCAATTTTTTTCCCAGCTCGTCGTTCTTTTAACCTTTGATCACTGACAGTACTTCCCGACCGCTCCACTTCGGCATATGTCTTTGCAAGAATGCGCTCATAGTTGCCTCTCGGCGGAGACTTTGGTGGTTTTGTCAGCGCAGCCAGAGTGCGCTTTGCTTATACCGGATCTACCTTCTCCTCTGGAGGTGGATGTTTCTTTGCTTTCACCCCTTCAAAGAAGTTCTTCAGTTCGGCTTGCACGATCTTCCTGGTTTCCTCCTTGGTCCTCTCGTATGGTAACTTCTCTGGAGTCTTCGGAGAAGGAACGAATCTGTATTGCCTCCCACCTCTGGCAGCTGTACTGCTAGACGCCGGTAGAGCAGACGGAGGGGCTGCGGCTGTCTTCTTTCCTTGCTTACGAGGCAGAGGAGAAGGACTACGACGCGCTGGAGCAGCCGGAGCGGCGGCGGGTCTCTTCCGCCCTTGCTGACGAGGCGGAGAAGGAGGAGGCTGGCTGCTCTGGCACGCCGGCGTAGGCGGAGTGTCGCCATGCGCCGGAGAAGGAGGCTAATGAGTGCCCTGATCACTCGCCGGAGGAGGAGGCGGAATGCCGCCACGCGCCGGAGAAGGAGGCTGAGTGCCCTGATCACTCGCCGGAGGAGGAGGCGGAGTGCCCTTACTCGCCGGAGCCGTCCAGTTCGGAAGGTTGATGAGCTCCTTCTGTCATAGGCATGGAGTCTTCAGAGCAGAACCCAGCCGAGTCTCCCCTTCACCGGTAGGGTGGTCAAGCTGGAGCTACTCAAATCCGTCCGTTATTTCATCCACCATCACCCTAGCATATCCTTCTGGAATCGGCCGGCAGTGGTAGGTTGCGCCAGGTTCAGGAGGTAAAACAGAGCCAACAGCCGCCTTGACTTTGAAGTTCTGCCATTCCGCCATAAGGTGGCAATGTTGAGACTCCGTGATAGCATCCACGGGGTAGCTAGCAGGAGCCGTCAAGACATGCTCCGGCTGAAGCAGCTCGGTGGAAGCCACGCTGCTTCTCCGCTGAGATGGCGGGGTAGCTTCGGGGGTAGTTTCGGCATGTCGATTACCATCTCGTTCCTCTAGCGCCTGAACCCTTTCGTGCAGCTTCTGAATTTGGATCCGCTCCACTTTTTTCTCCTCTCCTGGCTTTTGTAACCGCCCGCGTCCAGAAAACCAGCCTTCCACGGAACGGAGCTTGGCGTGCCTCGTGTCCGTCCAGGGTGCTCAGGATTCCCGAGGGCCATTGTGAGCTCGTCGTTCTCTCTGTCTGGAACGAACGTCCCTTCCTGCGCTGCATCGATATATTGCTGAATCTTATTGACTGGTATTCTCAAAAGCTCGTTCGTCCAAACGCACCTCCCTGATACAGGGTCCAAGGTTCCGCCAGCCCCGAAGAACCAAGTCCGGCAACGGCCTGTCCAGTTCATTGTCTGTGGTTCGATGCCTTTTTCAAGCAGATCATTCTCAGCCTTGGCCCACTTAGCTCGGCTTTGAGGTAGCCACCTGACCCCATGTGATGGTGAAGCTTCTTCTTCGCAGCATTCTTCTTGTTTGTCGCTGACATCTTCTTACTCTTTTTCGATGTCTTGTGGGCCACAAATGCGGGCCAGTGATCTCTGATCTTCTCATACCGGCCGATGAATTCTGGTGTCTCTTCTTTGTCGACAAACGTTTTCAGCTCATTCTTCCACCTCCTGAATAGGTCTGCCATCTTCTTAAGAGCATGAGACTTGATTAATTGCTCTTTAACTGGCTTCTCCGGATCCTCCTCTGGCGGTAGGGTGAAATTTTCCTTCAGGTCAGTCCAAAGATCATCTTTCTGCATATCATTGACATAAGACACCTCAGGGTCTTCCTTCTTAGGCTTATACCATTGGTGGATGCTGATCGGGATCTTGTCCCTAACTAGAACCCCGCACTGAGCAGCAAATGCATCCTTTGTCCGGATGGGTTCAATCGGTTGGCCGTCGCGCGCGATTGCTGTGATCTCAAACCTTTCATCCGAGGGCAACTTTCTCTTTGGGCCTCGTCTCTTTACCACAGTTGTGCTCGATCCGGAGGGCTAGAAAAAAGAAGAAAGACGAGTGTTAATTAATATGTGTACATACCAAAACAATGAATGCATCAATTAGCTAGTCAGCACAGGCTTAACTAATATATTTACCTGGCCGGACTCTGTTCGGTCACCGGAGCCGTCACCACGGGGTCCTTCTTGCACCAGCATTGGGTCACCGGAGCCATCATAATCATGTCTTTCCTCCTCCACTCTTCGATCACCGTAGCCTGCTTCTTCACCCTATTCTTCCAGACCATCATTGTCGTTAAGATACGAAAAGATATCACCTCCGGCTAAGATTATGTCCCCCAACACCTCTTCTGCTTGCTCGTCTCGTCCGTGCTCCATTGTTTCTGCAAATATTACAACATGGCAATTATTACACAAACATGACAGCAGGTGGATATATTAGTGCAAACGTAGACCTAGCTTATTCCGGGTTTGGGGTGGCCTCGGCAACGCTTCAAGGGTAGGGGCGCGGCGGGAGGGGGTAGGAGACCGACATCGTTTTTTTCTAGGGTTTGGGTGTCCTCAAGAGTTTTGGTCGAGCGAGAGGGCCGGGGGGGTGCTCCCGTGGTATAAGTTATCACGGTCGAGAGGGGGTATAAATATCGACCGTCCATCATGTCGAAGTTATCTGGGAGGGAGTTATATATATCGACAACGACGACATACATACATGGGAAAATAATGTTATCGGGGAGGGGGTATATCGACCCCCCCCCCACGTGTTGAAGTTATCGAGAGGGGGTTATATCGACAACGACGACATACGTACATGGGAAAATAATATTATCGGGGAGGGGGTATATCGACCCCCCTCGTGTTGAAGTTATCGGGAGAGGGGTATATCGACGACGACAGACCCGATAAAACATAAGAAAACGAAGAAGAAATAAAAAGAGGAGAAGAAGAAAAGGAATAGACGAGAAGATCGAAGAAAAAAAGAAGAAAAAAAAAGAGGAGAAGAAGAAACGAATAGAGGAGAGAAGAAGAAAAAATAGAATTTTTTCTATTTTTTCTTCTTCTCTTCTATTCCTTTCTTCTTCTCCTCTTCTTTTTCTTCTTTTTTTCCTCTTCTTATTTATTTCTCCTCTTCTTCCTCTCCTCTTCTTCTCCTTTCTTCCTCTTCTTATTTTCCTTTTTCCTCTCATTCATAAAAAAAAGTTCAAATAGAAAATTTCGAAAAAAAGTAAAGGTTTTGCCTAATGCATTGTTCATATGAATATACAAACCTTTGCATATTCTACAATAATTAATATCACCCAAAAAATCTATGAACAGAAAAAAATCCTAACTTTTCTAAAAATCTATCTTTTGCATATATACATGAACATATATATACATAGAGAACATATATACATACATATACTCATACATGAACATATGATCACATATATGAAAAAACAAGCATATATATGAAAAAACAAGCATATATCTGGAAAAAGGGCGCCGACCGGACCAAGGTGAGGAGGACCGCGGGGTCGGCGGCGAGGATGGCGACGGGGCAGCGGGCACGCGCTCGGGGTAGGGGGCGACGGCGGCGAAGGGCCGGGTAGGGCGACGGCGACGACGGGGACGGGCCGGGG
>NC_057814.1:108126536-108127178 GCF_018294505.1 Triticum aestivum | reverse complement strand
CTTTAGTCCCGGTTCGTTGCACCAACCGGGACTAAAGGTAGGCATTAGTCCCGGTTGGTGCCACGAACCGGGACCAAAGCCCTCTTTTCAGCAGCGCGACGGGCGGGAAGCAGCGGCCTTTGGTCCTGGTTGGTGGCACCAACCGGGACTAATGAGGGGGCATTGGTCCCGGTTGGTGCCACGAATTGGTACCAATGCACCCCTTTAGTCCCGGTTGGTGGCACCAACTGGGACCAAAGGCCTCTTGCTGCCCGCGTCGCGGCCAAAAGTTTAGTCCCACCTTGCTAGTTGAGAGGGGCTCGGAGTGGTTTATAAGCCCCGCTGCGGCTGCTGTCTCGAACTCCTCTCTATAGCAGGCTTCTGGGCCTAACTTTGGCGCGCTGCCGGCTGAGCCCTCTAGCCCTGTATTTGCAAACCCGAGGGTTGGAGGGCCCAGCGGGCAGCGCCCCAACAATTTTTTTTCCTGTATTTAGTTTTTTTGTTTTCTTTTTTGCTTTACTTATTTTGTTTTGTTTCTACTTACAACAAAAAACTTATTTATTTTATTTTATTTTGTTTCTAATTACTTATTTATTTTACTTTATGATAATTCTTTTTGCTATTAAAGTTTCTATCAAAAAAAGTTCTTTATGAAAATTCTTT
>NC_057814.1:108126146-108126525 GCF_018294505.1 Triticum aestivum | reverse complement strand
TTTTTTTTGCTGTATTTAGTTTTTTTGTTTTCTTTTTTGCTTTATTTATTTTGTTTTGTTTCTACTTACAACAAAAAACTTATTTATTTTATTTTATTTTGTTTCTAATTACTTATTTATTTTACTTTATGATAATTCTTTTTGCTATTAAAGTTTCTATCAAAAAAAGTTCTTTATGAAAATTCTTTTTGTTGTATTTAGTTTTTTTGTTTTCTTTTTTGCTTTATTTATTTTGTTTTGTTTCTACTTACAACAAAAAACTTATTTATTTTATTTTATTTTGTTTCTAATTACTTATTTATTTTACTTTATGATAATTCTTTTTGATATTAAAGTTTCTATCAAAAAAAGTTCTTTATGAAAATTCTTTTTGCTGTAT
>NC_057814.1:108100331-108125819 GCF_018294505.1 Triticum aestivum | reverse complement strand
TTGCTTTTAATGATTTTGAACAGAAAATACTTCGATAATTTTAGTTGCATCAATTTTATATGATTTTAGTTTCAATAATATTAGAGGTTTCTTATAATGTTTTGAACAGAAAATACTTTGTTAATTTTAGTTTCATAAATTTTATTAAAGTTTATTTTATTTTGTCGGAACACAAGAAGTCCGGAGTTGTAGTAAGTTATTAAAAATAAAAAAGAGGCGTAATGCTCGTTGATTTGCTTCAAGCCTTTCGGAATAGTGTAGAATGCACTGCACATAGGTCCATGCAGTCTACCTTATTCCTCAAGGCTTGAAGCTAAGCAACGTGAGCATTCTGCCTCTTCTTCATCGTCTCTGCACTCAGGGCTTATAAACCGCTCCTAGTGCCTCTCAGCTAGCGAGGTGGGACTAAAAAACTGCTTAGTAAGAAACTCTAGTACCGGTTCGTGCCACGAACCGGTACTAAAGGTGCTCGTGGGGCCACAGCCTCATTAGTACCGGTTCGTGGCACCAACCGGGACCAAAGGGTGGAATTGGTCCCCTTTCGTTCCGGTTGGCGCCACCAACCAGGACGGAAAGCCTTGCACAGCGGCGTGGTGGTGGGAGTTTAGTCCCACCTCGCTAGCTGAGAGAGAGCCGCACCTGTTTATAAGGTGCGGTGCGCCTGAGCTGTCGAGCTCCTCTCTAAAGCAGGCTTACGGGCCTAACCTCTCTGTACATGCCTGTGGGCCTACTGGGCCTTCTGCGGGCCTGAATCCTGGCCCATGGATGGGTTTCTAATCGTATTCAGGCCGTGGTGGCCCAGTAGGTGGCATAATTTTTAATTTTTGGCCTGTTATTTTTCATGCATTTACTAATTATTTTGAGCTATAAGACCCTAAAATTGAAAAGCATTTCAAATGAACTCTGAAAATGTTGAAAGTTGGCATGGTATCATGATTTCATCCACATAGCATGTGCAAGAAAGTTGAGAGGGTTACGGCAAAAACTAGATGCACTTCGTGTACAAAACGGACAATGGTATCATACTCGTCTGTTACAAAGTTGGCATGGTATCATCATAATAGTTGCGGGAGAAAGTCTTCACTTTTTCTTCGCTTGTGTCATTTGCTTATTGCGCCGTAACCATGGATAATCTTCATCGTTTATCAGGATGCTTGGGTCAGCCTTGACTTTGAAGGGGGGAATTTCATGAAACTTTTCATAATCTTCAGACATGTCTGTCTTGCCCTCCACTCCCACAAAGTCCCTTTTTCCTGAAAGAACTATGTGGCGCTTTGGCTCATCGTATGATGTATTCGCTTCCTTATCTTTTCTTTTTCTCGGACTGGTAGACATGTCCTTCACATAGATAACCTGTGCTACATCATTGGCTAGGACGAACGGTTCGCCAGTGTACCCAAGATTGTTCAGTTCCACTGTTGTCATTCCGTACTGTGGGTCTACCTGTACCCCGCCTCCTGACAGATTGACCCATTTGCACTTAAACAAAGGGACCTTAAAATCATGTCCGTAGTCAAGTTCCCATATGTCCATTATGTAACCATAATATGTGTCCTTTCCCCTCTCGGTTGCTGCATCAAAGCGGACACCGCTGTTTTGGTTGGTGCTCTTTTGATCTTGTGCGGTCGTGTAAAATGTATTCCCATTTATCTCGTATCCTTTGTAAGTCAATACAGTTGAGGATGGTCCCCTGGACAACGAGTACAACTCATCACAAACAGTGGTGTCACCTCTGAGACGTGTTTCCAACCAACTGCTGAAAGTCCTGATGTGTTCACATGTAATCCAGTCGTCACACTGCTCCGGGTGTTTGGACCGCAGACGGTTCTTTTGTTCATCGACACACGGGGTCACCAAGGTAGAGTTCTGTAGAACTGTGTAGTGTGCTTGAGACCAAGAATATCCGTCCCTGCATATTATTGAGTCCCCTCCAAGCGTGCCTTTTCCAGTCAGTCTCCCCTCATACCGCGATTTAGGGAGACCTATCTTCTTAAGGCCAGGAATGAAGTCAACACAAAACCCAATGACATCCTCTGTTTGATGGCCCATGGAGATGCTTCCTTCTGGCCTAGCGCGGTTACGGACATATTTCTTTACGACTCCCATGAACCTCTCAAAGGGGAACATATTGTGTAGAAATACGGGCCCCAGAATGACAATCTCGTCGACTAGATGAACTAGGATGTGCGTCATGATATTGAAGAAGGATGGTGGGAACACCAGCTCGAAACTGACAAGACATTGTGCCGCATCACTCCTTAGCCTTGGTATTATTTCTGGATCGATCACCTTCTGAGAGATTGCATTGAGGAATGCACATAGCTTCACAATGGCTAATCGGACGTTTTCCGGTAGAAGCCCCCTCAATGCAACCGGAAGCAGTTGCGTCATAATCACGTGGCAGTCATGAGACTTTAGGTTTTGGAACTTTTTCTCTGGCATATTTATTATTCCCTTTATATTCGACGAGAAGCCAGTCGGGACCTTCATACTGAGCAGGCATTCAAAGAAGATTTCTTTCTCTTCTTTCATAAGAGCGTAGCTGGCAGGACCTTCATACTGCTACGGAGGCATGCCGTCTTTTTCGTGCAAACGTTGCAGGTCCTCCTGTGACTCAGGTGTATCTTTTGTCTTCCCATACACGCCCAAGAAGAGCCTAGCAGGTTCACGCAAAGGTTCTTCGTCACGTGCGTCACGTTGATTGAAGAGCGGACCTCGAGCTCTTTCCAGTAGGGTAGGTCCCAAAATAGAGATTTCTTCTTCCACATGGGTGCGTGTCCCTCAGCGTCATTCGGAACAGCTAGTCCGTCGGGACCCTTTCCAAAGACTGCGTGTAAATCATTGACCATAGCAAGTACGTGACCACCGGTACGCATGGCGGGCTTCTTCCGGTGATCTGCCTCACCTTTGAAATGCTTGCCTTTCTTTTGACATTGATGGTTGCTCGGAAGAAATCGACGATGGCCCAGGTACACATTCTTCCTGCATTTGTCCTAGTATATACTTTCAGTGTCATCTAAACAGTGCGTGCATGCGTGGTATCCCTTGTTTGTCTGTCCTGAAAGATTACTGAGAGCGGGCCAATCGTTGATGGTTACAAACAGCAACGCGTGCAGGTTAAATTCCTCCTGTTTGTGCTCATCCCACGTACGTACACCGTTTCCATTCCACAGCTGTAAAAGTTCTTCAATTAATGGCCTTAGGTACACATCAATGTCGTTGCTGGGTTGCTTAGGGCCTTGGATGAGAACTGGCATCATAATGAACTTCCGCTTCATGCACATCCAAGGAGGAAGGTTATACATACATAGAGTCACGGGCCAGGTGCTGTGATTGCTGCTCTGCTCCCCGAAAGGATTAATGCCATCCGCGCTTAAACCAAACCATACGTTCCTTGGGTCAGCTGCAAACTCAGCCCAATACTTTCTCTCGATTTTTCTCCACTGCGACCCGTCAGCGGGTGCTCTCAACTTCCCGTCTTTCTTACGGTCCTCACTGTGCCATTGCATCAACTTGGCATGCTCTTCGTTTCTGAAAACACATTTCAACCGTGGTATTATAGGAGCATACCACATCACCTTCGCAGGAACCCTCTTCCTGGGGGGCTGGCCGTCAACATCACCAGGGTCATCTCGTCTGATCTTATACGGCAATGCACCGCATACCGGGCATGCGTTCAGATCCTTGTACGCACCTCGGTAGAGGATGCAGTCATTAAGGCATGCATGTATCTTCTGCACCTCCAATCCTAGAGGGCATACGACCTTCTTTGCTGCGTATGTACTGTCGGGCAATTCGTTATCCTTTGGAAGCTTCTTCTTAAATATTTTCAATAGCTTCTCAAATCCTTTGTCAGGCACAGCATTCTCTGCCTTCCACTGCAGCAATTCCAGTATGGTACCGAGCTTTGTGTTACCATCTTCGCAATTGGGGTACAACCCTTTTCTGTGATCCTCTAACATGCGATCGAACTTCCGCTTCTCATTTTGACTTTCGCATTGCGTCCTTGCATCGACAATGACCCGGCGGAGATCATCATCATCGGGCACTGGTTCCTCTTGATCTTCAGCAGCTTCCCCCCTTGCAGCATCATTGGGCACATCGTCTGGTTCCTCTTGATCTTCAGCAGCTTCCCCCGTTGCAGCATCACCGTATTCAGGGGGCACATAGTTGTCATCGTCCTCTTCTTCTTCCCCGCCTTCCATCATAACCCCTATTTCTCCGTGCCTCGTCCAAACATTATAGTGTGGCATGAAACCCTTGTAAAGCAGGTGGGTGTGAAGGATTTCCCGGTCAGAGTAAGACTTCGTATTCCCACATATAGGGCATGGACAACACATAAAACCATTCTGCTTGTTTGCCTCAGCCACTTCGAGAAAATCATGCACGCCCTTAATGTACTCGGAGGTGTGCCTGTCACCGTACATCCATTGCTGGTTCATCTGCGTGCATTATATATAATTAAGTGTGTCAAAAACCATTACAGAACATCATGAATAGATAATTAAGTGACCAAATTAATAGAAGTTCATCATCACATTAAAACCAAAGTACATACATAGTTCTCATCTAACAACATATATATAGCTCTCCAGAGCATCTAATTAATTAAACCATACATTGAAACTATGTAAAACATTTCAATGCGAAAGCAAATGCGATCATAATCGCGACCAAGGTAACAATTGATCCAACGGCATAATGATACCAAGCCTCGGTATGAATGGCATATTTTCTATTCTTTCTAATCTTCAAGTGCATTGCATCCATCTTGATCTTCTCATCATCGACGACATCCGCAACATGCAACTCCAATATCATCTTCTCCTCAATTTTTTTTATTTTTTCCTTCAAGTAATTGTTTTCTTCTTCAACTAAATTTAACCTCTCGACAATAGGGTCGGTTAGAATTTCCGGTTCAACCACCTCCTAGATAAATAAAATCTATGTCACATTAGTCGGCATATTTGTCATAAACAATAAATGAACCAAATAGTTATAAAAAGATAATATATACCACATCCGAATCATAGACAGGACGAGGGCCGACGGGGGCGGATACCAAAACCATCACACTATGTAATAAGAAGGAATAATAAAAGTAACAAAATTAGACAAGTATCTATCTAAAGTAAGAATATTTTTCCTTTCAGAAAGAATAAGAACAAGAGGCTCACCACTGTGGTGCTGGCGATGAGATCGGCGCGGGCGATCGATGGCGGTGAAGACGGGGACGGGACGTGACGGACCGCTAAACCTAGACAAATCTCGGGGAAAATGGAGCTCGGAGGTCGAGTTTCGAGAGGAGAAAGATTAACTAGTGTTGCTCAGACATTTCATCGAACACCTCATGTGCATAGGAGGTGAGCTAGAGCACCCAAATGCCCTCCCCTCGCCGGCCAGAAAAAACAGAGCACTGTGGAGTGCTCTGCTGTGGCGACGGGGTATATATAGGGAACTCATTGGTCCCGGTTCGTGGCACCAACCGAGACTAAAGGCCTTTGGTCCCGGTTTGTGGCACCAACCGGGACCAATGCCCCCTTTAGTCCCGGTTGGTGGCACCAACCGGGACCAAAGGCCTTGTGCTGCCCCGCGTCAAAAGTTTAGTCCCACCTCGCTAGTTGAGAGGGCTCGAGAGTGGTTTATAAGCGCTGCTGCGCCCACCCTCTCGAGCTCCTCTCAACTGCAGGCTTTCGGGCCTAACCGTTCTCTTTTCCTGTGGGGCCTACTGGGCCTTCTGCAGGCCTGAATCCTGACCCATGGATGGGTTTCAAGTCGTATTCAGGCCATGGTGGCCAAGTAGGTGGCATAATTTTTTTTCTCTGTTTTTTGTTTTCTCTTTTGCTTTATTTGTTTTGTTTTGTTTCTACTTACAACAAAAAACTTATTTATTTTATTTCTAATTACTTATGTATTTTACTTTAATTTTTTTATTTTTATTTATTTTACTAGTGCTATTTTTATCTATTTTACTGCTGCTACTTTTATTTAATTTATTAAGGTTTATTTATTTTAGTTACTATGGTTTATTTTATTTTATTAAGGTTTATTTATTTTTATTTATTTTATTAAGATTTATTTATTTTATTTACTATAAAAAATGAACATAGATGCGCCTATAGAGAAAATTCAACCTAAATTCATAATAAATTTCTATGAAATTCAAAGAAATTTACTGTGAATTTAGGTCAAATTCCCTGTATAAGGGCATCTATTTTCACTTTGAGAGGAGCTCAACAAGGCAGAGAGGGACGGGCTTATAAACTGGTGTGAGCGCCCTTTGGTTGGCGAGGTGGGACTAAACACTGGCCGCAACTAGGACCAGCCCTTTAGTCCCAGTTTGTGGTATGAACCGGGACTAAAGGGTGGTGGGCCAGGAGCGTGGCCCATTGGTCCCGGTTTGTCCCACCAACCGGGACCAAAGGGGCCGGACGAACCGGGACCAATGCCCCCACGAGGCCCGGCAGGCCCCTGGCGGCACGAACCGGGACCAATGCTCGTATTAGTCCCGGTTCATGACTGAACCGGGACTAATGTAGATATTGCCCTGTGACCAAATCCCTGTTTTCTACTAGTGCATGGCGGGCTTCTACCGGTGATCTGCCTCGCCTTTGAAATGCTTGCCTTTCTTTCGACATTGATGGTTGGTCGGAAGAAATCGACGATGCCCCAGTTACACATTCTTCCTGCATTTGTCCAGGTATATACTTTTGATGTCAGCTAAACAGTGCGTGCATGCGTTGTATCCCTTGTTTGTCTGTCCTGAAAGGTTACTCAGAGTAGGCTAATCATTGATGGTTACAAACAACAACGCATGCAGGTTAAATTCCTCCTATTTGTGCTCATCCCACACACGTACACCGTTTCCATTCCACAACTGTAAAAGTTCTTCAACTAATGGCCTTAGGTACACATCAATGTCGTTGCCGGGTTGCTTAGGGCCTTGGATGAGAACTGGCATCATAATGAACTTCCGCTTCATGCACATCCAAGGAGGAAGGTTACACATACATAGAGTCACGGGCCAGGTGATGTGATAGCTGCTCTGCTCCCCGAAAGGATTAATGCCATCCGCGCTTAAACCAAACTATATGTTCCTTGGGTCACCTGCAAACTCATCCCGGTACTTTCTCTCGATTTTTCTCCACTGCGACCCGTCAGCGGGTGCTCTCAACTTCCCGTCTTTCTTACGGTCCTCTCTGTGCCATCTCATCAACTTGGCATGCTCTTTATTTCTGAACAGAGGTTTCAACCTTGGTGTTATAGGAGCATACCACATCACCTTGGCAGGAATCCTCTTCCTGGGGGCTCGCCGTGAACATCACCAGACCACAATGCACCGCATACCGGGCATGCGTTCAAATCCTCGTATGCACCGTGGTAGAGAATGTAGTCATTAGGGCATGCATGTATTTTCTGCACCTCCAGTCCTAGAGGGCATAAGACCTTCTTTGTTGCGTACGTATTGTCGGGAATTCGTTATCCTTTGGAAGCTTCTTCTTTAATATTTTCAGTAGTTTCTCAAATCCTTTGTCAAGCACAGCATTCTCTGCCTTCCACTTCAGCAATTCCAGTATGGTACCGAGCTTTATGTTCCCATCTTCGCAATTGGGATACAACCCTTTTTTGTGATCCTCTAACATGCGATTGAACTTCAGCTTCTCCTTTTCACTTTCGCACTGTCTCCTTGCATCAACAATGAACCGGCGGAGATCATCATCGGGCACATCGTCTAGTTCCTCTTGATCTTCAGCTTCCCCCGTTGCAGCATCACCGTATTCAGGGGGCACATAGTTGTCATCGTCCTCTTCTTCTTCGCTGTCTTCCATCATAACCCCTATTTCTCCGTGCTTGGTCCAAACATTATAGTGTGGCATGAAACCCTTATAAAGCAGGTGGGTGTGAAGGATTTTCCGGTCATAGTAAGACTTCGTATTCCCACATATAGGGCATGGACATCTCATAAAACCATTTTGCTTGTTTGCCTCAGCCACTTCGAGAAAATTATGCACGCCCTTAATGTACTCGGAGGTGTGTCTGTCACTGTACATCCATTGCCGGTTCATCTGCGTGCTTTATATATAATTAAGTGTGTCAAAAACCATTACAGAACATCATGAATAGATAAGTGACCAAATTAATAGAAGTTCATCATCACATTAAAAACAAAGTACATACATAGTTCTCATTGAACAACATATAGTTCTCCAGAGCATCTAATTAAACCATACATTGAAACTATGTAAAACATTTCAATGCAGCAACAAATGCGATCATAATCGCAACCAAGGTAACAATTGATTCGACGGCATAATGATACCAAGCCTCGGTATGAATGGCATATTTTCTAATATTTCCAATCTTCAAGCGCATTGCATCCATCTTGATCTTGTGATCATCGACGACATCCGCAACATGCAACTCCAATATCATCGTCTCCTCCTCAATTTTTTTTATTTTCTCCTTCAAGTAATTGTTTTGTTCTTCAACTAAATTTGACCTCTCGACAATAGGGTCGGTTGGAATTTCCGGTTCACATACCTCCTAGATAAATTAAATCTATGTCACGTTGGTCTGCATAATTGTTACAAACAATAAATGAACCAAATAGTTATAAAACATAATATATATACCACATCCGAATCATAGACAGGACGAGGGCCGACGGGGGCGGATACCAAAATCATCGCACTATATAATAACAAGCAATAATAAAAGTAAGAAAATTAGACAAGTATCTATCTAATCATACAAGTAAGAATTTTTTTCTTTTAAAAAGAAGATAAGAACAAGAGGCTCACCACGGTGGTGCCGACGACGAGATCGGCGCGGGCGATCGACGATGGTGAAGACGGGGACGGGACGTGACGGACCGCTAAACCTAGACAAATCTTAAGGAAAACGGAGCTTGGAGGTCGAGCTTGGAGAGGAGAAAGCTTAAGGAGTGTGGCTCAGGCATTTCATCGAACACCTCATGTGCATAGGAGGTGAGCTAGAGCACCACAAAGCTCTCCCCTCACCGGCCAGAAAAACAGAGCAGTGGAGTGCTCTGCCCACTGGTGAGGGGTATATGTAGCCACCTCATTGGTCCCGGTTCGTGGCTGGAACCGGGACTAAAGGCCCCCTTTTTTCCCAGTTCCAGCCACGAACCGGGACCAATGGATGTGGGCCAGGAGCGAGGCCCATTGGTCCCGGTTCGTGTCTGGAACCAAGACAAAAGGGTCCAGACGAACCGGGACCAATGCCCCATGAGGCCCGGCTGGCCCCCTGGGCTCATGAACTGGAACGTATGCCCCAATGGGTCTCGGTTCGTGACTGAGCCGGGACTAATGGGCTGGCCAGGCCTGGACCAAAGCCCTGTTTTCTACTAGTATACTCTATTTGATCTAGTTCTAAAACCTGACAATCATGCATGGTTTGGTAACATTGTATTCCCCTATAAAGACAACACATTAGTTGATTCTCAGTTGTATTCAAGTCTGCATTGATTTTCTATGGTGAAATTTCCAATAGGGTTAATAAAGAGGTTCTGCATGCTGCAGGTTTCAGACCATGAATAAGGCTCAATGCGTTGACCTGAAAACTCAAGATGAAAAGTCTTAGAGCAAAATGGTACGGTGTTACCAAATTGACTTAGATAGATGATTATCCTTAATTAGTGTTTCTTTACTTATTCGCAAGCACTCGTTTGATATATTTAAATAAACTTGATACTGTAAGCGCTTTGCTCACGGGTAATTATTTGCAAGCTAAGCAAGCACCTCTTCGTTCACAAGCCAGACAAATATCTGGAGACAAAGAAGAGTTGTAGCTGAACGAGCGGTATCTGGTAAATTAGTACTCGGTCTGTATACAAATATAAGATAGTTTAGATCACTAAAGTAGTGATCTAAACAATCTTATGTTTTACAGAGGGAGTATGGTCTTAGCCTGGCTTTCCTTCCTGGTGTACTCTTTGGCAAGACCTCTTTGATCTTCTACCTATGGACCATGGAAGAGATCACAAGTATATTTTTAACACATTCATTATTTTCCTTAATTGGCATGGGTAGGTATTTTTTTAGTTCGCAAAAAAGGGTATTCTTTCTGACAGGAGGATAATCCCCAGCTTCTGAATTAAGTGATGCACACAACAATTTTATTATATTATTCCACAAAACTTGACAAGACAAATACACAGATCAACCCAACGCCACCCTCATGGTAACTATAGTCGCTAGACCTACAAGCTTGACTATGTGCCCTTACCTCTCGTCAACACAAACCATCAAATTCGGTGACCTCACCAAGATGCCTGCCGGCAAGCCGAGAGCACCAACCGGTCTAGCATACCCTCTGCGCGCGCTGCATACACATGTTCTAGAAATCAGCAGCCGCCATCTTTTGCCTTCCCACATTCTGGAGCAATCAAGGCATTCACCTTGCGAGACCATTCAACTGTCGACGCCACCACGTCGCCTGATAGCTCCACCACCTGTGTGCGTCCATCAACACATGTCTATCGCCATGGCTCCGCTGCACAACGTCGCCGATACCCGTCATCGTCGCTAAGGTAATGCAACACCGCACCTTGTATTGTGCCCTCTAGCCAGCACCTGCTCCAAGACGATGCCCCCAAGAGGGAGGATGCCCCCGAAGGCCGCGTCATCGCCCGATCTGAGAATCCTAGATCTAGGGTTCCCCCGGGAGTAGCCGGAACGACACTACTAGGGAAAAGCCTAGCAGTGGCGCGGTTCAGATGTCTATCAGTAGCGCGGGAGGACGCGCTACTGATAAAGCGCTACATCTAACTTTTAGCAGTAGCGCATTTTGAAACGCGCTACTGCTAAGTTTACTTAGGAGTAGTGTTGCTCAAGAAATGCGCTCTGCTAATAGCAGGAGCGCCTCTATAACCGCGCTACTGCTAAATTTTCCTGTAATTTTTTTAAGCAGCATATTGGCGCTGTATTTGTTCAGCTTTTGTACAGTAGTCTCATCATATGATTTTATGATCATGATGAGTTATTATATATATATATATATATATATATATATATATATGCTAACTCATCATGCTCATATAACAACTAAGCATCATCATCATTAATAATAACTCATCTTCATTATCATAATAAAACGTCATAGTCATCATCATCATAGTCATCTAATAACTCATCATCATTATCATAATAACAAGTCATACTCATCATTATCATAGTCATCTAACCAACCCTACTTAACTGTTCTTAGCACATGATCATCAGTATTAGCTAGGACCTACTACCCTATCTAAGGTAAAATAGCATAAAATAAGATAGACCCTGATGCTCCATTATGGAGAATGGAGATTATCCTCTCTTCAATTCTTGCGCTTGGCACAATGTTGCTTCCAAGTAGCTCCCTATGGATGTTCATACATTTTTTCCATTCTTTGATTGTCATGTCTTCATCGGTTTTAGAAATCCGGTATGAATAGCGTGTGAAGCCTAGGTAGACTTGGCCGTAAGCTAATAACATCAATGCGACCTTTCGGAAACATCAGATCAGGCACAAAATACTTCGGGATTTTCTGTTGAAAAAACATAATAATAACGTCGTAGTAGTAAAAAATGCACGGATGTCATAATAGTAAAAAATCTTATCATGCCATCTCCATGCATGTTACCGTAGTTCAACACGTGCACTAGTGGCACGTATTGACCATAATGTGCAGGAGTTTCATAATTGATATTATAATTCTCAACATCAATAATAAATGAGATAAGATGTTCTCCCATAAGTTAATTCAGCGCCATCAGTGTAGTAGGTTCTGTCTACCATCTTTCGTACATTTTTTGAAGAATGAAAATAAGCTGTTAATGGAAATAAGCTCTCACCTATTTTGAAATAAACAATATAAATTACTTAATAAATATGTTTAAGAAACTCACATAGAGGTACAAGTGGAAGTGTATCAACAAGGACCCAAATGTCGATATTAGCTTCATCGTTATTATCTTCTTTGACATTATCTTCGTCCATGTCATCTTCACGATGACCAAGATCGAAGGTGACATGCATACTCTCCTGAAAAACCATACGCCTTGCACAGTGCTTCCCAATTCAAGCAACCAAAATGGGATACGCACTCCGAATTGTTTAGCTTTACAGCAAAATCATAACCATGATGGGTCCTGAGATGAACTATCTTTGTCTCCATATTTTCATGATCTTCGAAATTCAGATGCTCCAAGACATAGCGTCTTGCATGGCATGGGATAAGCTAGTCGAATTGTAAAAGATGGAAATTACATGTTGAAGAAGCAGAAGTCATGCTTAATTACGAAAAAAGACTTGTCTTTGCATAACGTTTCAACATCGAAGGTCTTGTCGAGCTTAATACTGAAGCGCCGATCATCTAGCAGGTGAGGCCTGTCGCATAGACTCCGGTTGTTGCCGCAGTACTCACACTCCGAGATCCTATCGTCATCGTCAGACATTTCTATGTTCATAATTCAAAGATTAAACTTCTAAAATTCAATATATATACTACAAAAACTAAATTAGATCATTAATATTCATCACGGGTTGATTATCGGTCTGTCGAGTCTTTTCTTGAAAACTCTCGGCTCACGTGGTGTATATATTCGACCGTCTGTGATGGTCGCTCCTCGGTTCGTCCCCAAGTGCATTACACCAAAATGTCTAGCACACGGGAACGAAGGAGAAGCAACCCCCACGACAACAGTCGGGATTCTTCCTCTCTGACATTTGTGACTGTCGGTGATGGAAGCTCCTACTTTCATTTGAAAGTGCATTACACCAAAATGTCTAGCACCTTCAAATGAAGAAGAAGCTTCCCTCACGACAATAGTCGGGATTCTTCGTCCTCTCATATATGGTGGAGACTCTCCCTCACTGATCTCTGACATTTGCGACCGTCGGTGTTAGTCGTTCTTCCCTTCCTTCCCGTGCATTACATAAAAGGTCTATCACGAGAAAAAGAGGAAGAACGACCCCCACGACAACAGTCGCATTCTTCTTCTCTCATATATATATGGTGGAGTCCCGACAGACTTAAAGTCAACCCGAAATGTCGTTTAATTATTTTTCTAGAAAATCCGCGCCACTCAATATTTTCTACATATTCTAGCACAAGTCATGCCAAAATTCACAAATAATCCAGCATGACCATTGCTAAAATGGACATATATCGAGCGCCTGAAATTTGCCGGAATGAAATTAATCAACACTCTGGCAAAACATCGACCACTCTGAGGTGTTCCCTGCAAACATAGGCCACTTGGGCAAGCACTAGTAGTACACAACACTACATATCACATGTCTAAATCTCCATCATATTTGAAACACCTACATTTAAAAAATCATATTCCATGGAGATTGTCACAGCTACTACTCTACTACATCTATCAAAACATCTGCATCATCATCGACATGGGGATTTGGCTCGTCTCACCTTGAGGCCGGAGGGGGTCGGTGACAGGGACGACGGCGAGGATGATGCAAGGGCTCCTTGATTTCTGGAAAAAACAAAATATAAACAAAAACATTATTCAATTTGATTCCAAATAAAAATTTCTTCTGTCTGCAATTTGTTTCCTAAACCCTAGAAAACTGCCTTCATTTTTTACCTACTGTCTACTTCTTGAACCATAGAAAAATGCCCTAATTTCAAAATATAACTTAGAGTTTGATTGCTGAAATTCCTACTACTAAATTTGATATCTAGAAATTTGTCACATGGCATTCCAATACATTTCTATTCAAAACACCTAAAATAGTCAAAAAAACCTACATTTACTCAAATGACCTAAAAAATTATTCTATTAAATAACCTACATTCTAAAACCTATATTTAAATTACCTACATTCTACAAGAATAGAGAGAGAAGGGAGGGAGGGAGGAGGGGTAGGAAGGAGGACGGAGGTGAGGGAGGAAGGAGGGAGGAGGCGGGAAGGAGGGGGGAGGGAGGAGCAGGGAGGTAGGAGGAGCTACCTTGGTGGCGGTAGGAAGGAGGGAGGGAAGGGGGGGGTGGAGGAGGGATGGAGGAGGGAGCTAGGGAGGGAGGACGGTCGGAGGGAGGGAGACATACCGGGGAGGCGACGTGGGCGTCAGCGGCAGGCGGGCGGCGGCGACGGGCCGGCAACGAGACGATGGAGATGGAGAGTGTGGGGAGGGGTGAGTGAGGGCCGTGCGGTGAAGGTAAATTAGACTTACTAGTAGCACGGTATAGCACTTAGCAGTAGCGCGTTTTCTAGAAAGCGCTACTACTATGCCTACCTTGACGGCAACAGTGATGGCCAAAAATATTAGTAGTGCGTTTTCATAGTGCCGCGCTACTACTATGTATGTAGTGCGTTTTCTAGACTACACGCAAGACGCTGCCATCGTCCACCATGATCTGAGGTCCACAACATGGTTTTGTTCGGCATCCACGCCACTGTGAACCAGCAGCTACGCGGATCCGCTCTGAGATCCGCGCCATGATGACACGCGTAGCCGCCGGAACGCTGGCGGGAACCCCCTCCCTCACCGACCCCTCATCATGCCGTTGGCCTTCCACGGGCAAAGCCGATAATGGATATGGTGGGATCCAGATCCACGCCCGCCGCCACACCCACCATGTGGGCGAGCTTCGCCGCCGCACAACCATGGACGCCGCCCTAGCCGCTGCACGTGCGTCCCCCGCTGGCCTCTCCCTAGCTGATCGAGAAGGTTCGCCACCGCGGCGGAAGGGAGGCAGCATCGTGGTTGGGCTGCTGGCGGCGCTAGGCATCGCCCCCCGGCCCTGCCCCGGGAAGCTGTCGCAAGGTGGTACGGGTCGCGATGCTTTGCATGAGTACGTATTGCCAATCTCTTATATTATTTTTCTTAATTGGAGCCAAGTCATAGGCATTACTAGATACTGATAAGAACACGATTAATTTAGTCGCAAATATGAAGCAGATCAACATGGGGATGAACATATAGTCCCCGTGCAAATAAGTAATGAATGCATCGTCTGCCTTGGGACTTACGTGGGCTAGATTAGTTATTTCTAATCTCGTATATAGGTATGTAACTATTACGTCAACCTAATATTTAAATGATCAGTTTGATCGCATCAACACCATACACCTGATAATTGAGATCAGCTTGACAAATCGTCTCTGTTAATATATTCGTTAGACTCCACAGAGGCAACTTGAGCAAAAGGTCTGTTGCTACTTGCTACCACCTACCATTTGACTTGCTGATTGTAACAGAGCGAAGTGGGCATTGGTATGATATTAGCTAATTTTACACAGATATATTGGGCATGATAATAATGATGATCAATCTGCTACAACCCAGCATATGCAATATGCCCAAGGTGTAACCATCCTGATCCCAACGAAGCAGAAGTGCCAAAATTTCTGCATAATATCTCGGCTAATCTAGATGGACATCCAAGCCCAGCAGAGTTGGAATCATGGCCGAAGTTGCAATTATGGACAGCGGCCGCAGAAGTCAGTTCAGTTTGGGACCTGGTACCTTTATTACTAGACTAACTGACGGAGGGCATGGTGATTCCTCAAATATCTGAAACACTGCCTTCTCTGATGTCTTCCATGTCTATTCTCCTACTGCGCGCACACAATGATAATGATGGTGAAATGAACATCAAGTCGCGCAGCTCTTCTGAAGTGCGGAGGAAGGCATTCCATCTCCCTCATTTTGTAGGACTCAGCGAGTGATTCTCACAACCATACAACTCTGACCGCACATAAGGTGATTGTCAGTGGTATTGAAGTCTACATTTGTTTTTGAAATGGATATTAAAGTACACATTTATTGTTTGGTTTTTTTTAAAAAGGAGGAAGCACCCCCGTCCTCCGACTTTATTAATTATTAAGCACAAAAGACCTTACAAAGTAGTACATCAGTAAGTCTGAAGCCATCATCAAGGCAACATCTGTCGCTACTCCTACGCCCTTGATGCAGTGGTGCCGAATGTCCGAGCCTAATACCAAACAGACATCGCACCAAATCCTAACATCTAATGCCGGATGCCCCGTCCTAGCCACATACCGGGACTGGGTCACACGCCGGTCCGGCGCACTCACCGAGGCTGCCGCCGCCTTCTTCCAGCAATCCATCTCCAGAGCAGGTACTGACGCACAGACCTTGCCAGGCCTGCCGTCGACGCCACCATGGCGCCAGACAGCTCGACCACCCTGCGCTCGTCCATCCAGCCGCATCCGTCGTCGATATGCAGCTGCACCATACTGCCACCACTCGTCGTCAATGACGCGGTAGATACAACGCCGCACCACCTGGCAGCCACCACACCGTCGCCACTGGTGGAGCTACTCGGTGCCCACCATCCACAACATCTCTCCCCCGAACAGCAGTTCCTCCCAAGACGGCGCCTCCATGGAGGTTACGAGTTACGACGCGCAGGACGCCGCAGCCGCCCAATCCAGACTGAATTTTGGACTTTCGTCCGGGAGGGGTTCGAAGGTGGATAGGGGGGACCTCGGCTTCGCCTCCAGGAAGATTAACGGCGTCAAGTGACGTCGCCGATGCCGGGCCGAACACGCAGACCAAAGTTTCCTCCGGTCCCCATCATATGCCACCAAACCTCCGTGTACTCCGGATCCGGCAATCCAAGATCAGAAACCCGCAAAGATGAAAGAGCCATGGGGCTCTACCCACCAGAAAGGAGGATCGAGAAGAACTCCTTGTAGATCTCCAAACGTCGAATCCAACGATCCGACGTGGCCAGCGACGATCAGCACCACCCCGCGGCGGCCGACGGATTCCGAAGAAAGCATCCAGATGGATCCGATCTGGATCCGGCGGCACCCGCGACCAACGGTCAGGCCAACGCAGCCACCACCTCACGACACACAGGTCGCCACCGCCGTGCCGCGCACGACGCCAATGAGAGACCCGCCCGCCGCGCCGCCGGACCCCACGGTCGCCCGGCGTTCCTCTGGATCCCACTATCCCGCGCCAGCCAAGACGGAGAGGATGGGGAGAAGCCCCGCCGCCGCCCAGCCGGCCAGGCTTCGCCCGGCGGCGCTATGGACGGCGGCGAGGAGGGGGAGAGGAGGATGAGACTCGAGGGGCGGCGGCTAGGGTTTTCCCCCCGGGTCGCCCGCGGGGGCGACGCGAGGGAGGATGGGGTCGCCCAAACGGGCGCCGAAAATCATTTATTGTTTGGTGAAAAGATTTATACGATTGACAAAAGGGTTCCTGAATGCTGCAGATTTTTCTGGATGAATAAGGCTCTACGTCAACCTAAAAACTCATGGTGAAAATCTTTTGAGCAAACAAAGATCATAAATAATGCTGTCACAAGCGAGGATCTGCAGGGAGATGAGAACATATAGTTCTGCTACCAATACACAGCACCCAATTAGTCATGAATATCGAGACCTTATATACCACATGTTTAAAATAAATCAAAAGTACATGTTTAACGCATATACATTGTTTTATATAAATTGATAGATCATATGAGAACCGAGCGTCAACCTGTTGGCTGGGTAGTTAGGGTAGCTGCCAGCCCGCCCGCGTTCGAGCCTCGGCTCTGGCGCGCGGCGCTCGCAGAGTTTTTCCTATAAAAGAAGTCAACGAGGGTTAGCCCTTGGGTTGGTCTCGTTTTTCTTATAATTTCTTTTCCTAAATAAAAGGATAAACAATACAACTGATTCGATGTTTACCGAAGTTAAATTTTGGATTTACTAAGGCATATCTTAAGATGAGGTTTTTTTTTACAGGAAGACTGCAAAGGAGGCCCCTACAGTACAGTTGGTGCGACAAACCCAAATTCACTACTGGAATCACCCTAGACGCCGAGTGCCACAGACACTCGGCAAAGGGCCAATAACCGCTAGCAACACCTTTACCGAGAGTTGCACCCGGCAAAGGCCACCCAGCGTACATCTCTCAGGCAAACAAAAATTTGCCGAGAGTCAGGACACGGGCACTCGGCAACGAGTTTGCCAAGAGCCAAACAATACCACTCGACAATATAAATTGACTTCATGTCGGTTGGTTCCATCAACTCTTTGCTGAGGGCGTCTCTCGGCAAAGCTGCCAGAGTCAACTACCAGCGCCGGCCACCTTGCCGAGAGCGGCTCTTGGCAAAGCTGCCACAGCCACATGCCAGCACATGCCACTTTGCCGAGAGCCGCTATCGGTAAAGATCCGTTCCCAGACCACTTTCTACTGCTTTCCCCTCGGATCTCTGCCGCAAAAATAGATATACAATACACAAACATGAAGGAAATATGCCCTAGAGGCAATAATAAAGTTGTTATTTTATATTTCCGTATATCATGGCAAATGTTTATTATTCATGCTAGAATTGTATTAATCGGAAACTTGATACATATGTGAATACATAGACAAAACACCGTGTCCCTAGTAAGCCTCTACTAGACTAGCTCGTTAATCAAAGATGGTTAAGTTTCCTAACCATAGACATGTGTTGTCATTTGATGAACGGGATCACATCATTAGGAGAATGATGTGATGGACAAGACCCATCCGTTAGCTTAGCATATTGATCGTTCAGTTTTATTGTTATTCCTTTCTTCATGTCAAATACATATTCCTTTGACTATGAGATTATGCAACTCCTGTATACCGGAGGAGTGCCTTGTGTGCTATCAAACATCACAACGTAACTGGGTGATTATAAATATGCTCTACAGGTATCTCCAAAGGTGTTTGTTGGGTTGGCATAGATCGAAATTGGGATTTTTCACTCCGAGTATCGGAGAGGTATCTCTGGGCCCTCTCGGTAATACACATCATAATAAGCCTTGCAAGCAATGTGACTAATGAGTTAGTTGAGGGATGATGTATTACGAAACGAGTAAAGAGACTTGCCGGTAACGAGATTGAACTAGGTTTGAAGATACCGACCATCGAATCTCGGGCAAGTAACATACCGATGACAAAGGAAATAACGTATGTTGTCATTACGGTACGACCGATAAAGAACTTGGTAGAATATGTAGGAACCAATATGAGCATCCAGGTTCCGCTGTTGGTTATTGACCAGAGAGGTGTCTCGGTCATGTCTACGATTTTGTATTATATGAGTTATGTTATTTGGTGACCGAATGTTGTTCGGAGTCCCGGATGAGAACACGGACATGACGAAGAGTCTCAAAATGGTCAATAGGTAAATATTCATACATTGGACGATGATATTCGGACACCGGAAGTGTTCCGGGGGTACCGGGTACATATCGGGTCACCGGCATCCCCCCGGCAACTACATGGGCCTAATTGGCCAAGGAGGGGACAGACCAGCCCCTAGGGGGCTGGTGCGCCCCATGTAGGCCGAAATAAGGGGGAGAGGGGAAGAGAGAAAGGAAGGGGAGCAATTCGGCCTCCCCCTTCCTTCTCTCCTCCCACCTCCTTCCTTTCCCCTCCAGATGAATATGGAAGGGGGGAGGCCGGGAGGCGCCCAAGTAGGATTCCTCCTACTTGGGGCGCCCCCTTGGCTGCCTCTCCTCCCCTCCATCCTATATATATGAGCGGGGCACCGCTAGAACACATATCAACAGTTCTTAGCCGTGTGCGGCGCCCCCCTCCACAGTTTACGCCTCCGGTCATATTGTCGTAGTTCTTAGGCAAAGCCCTGCATGGATCACTACACCATCACCGTCACCGCACCATCATGCTGACGAAACTCTCCCTCGACACTGCTTGATCAAGAGTTCGAGGGACGTCATCGAGCTGAACGTGAGCAGAACTCGGAGGTGTCGTACATTCGGTGCTTGATCGGTCAGAACGTGAAGAAGTTTGAGTACATCAACCGCATTGTCAAACGCTTTCACTTTTGGTCTATGAGGGTACGTGGACACACTATTCCCCTCTCGTCGCTATGCATCTCCTAGATATATGTTGCGTGAGCGTAGAATTGTTTTTGAATTTGCATGCTACGTTCCCAACAGTGGCATTCGAGCCAGGTCTATGCGTAGACGATATGCACGAGTAGAACACAAAGAGTTGTGGGCGGTGATCATCATACTTCTTACCACCAATGTCTTACGTTGATTCAGCAGTATTGTTGGATGAAGCGGCCCGGACCAACCTTACATGACACCCTTCATGAGACAGGTTCCACCGACAGATATGCAACTAGTTTTGCATAAAGGTGGCTGGCGGGTGCCTGTATCTCCAACTTGAGTTGAATCGAATTTGACTATGGTCGGTCCTGGTTGAAGGTTAAAACAGCAAACTTGATAAATCACCATTGTGGTTTTGATGTGTACGTAAGAGCGGTTCTTGCTAGAAGCCCATAGTTGCCACGTAAAACTTGGAAGAACAAACTAGAGGACGTCTAAATTGTTTTTGCAAGGCATGTTGTGATGTGATATGGTCAAGACATGATGTGATATACGTTATTGTATGAGATGATCATGTTTTGTAAAAGTTACTGGCAAACGGCAGGAGCCTTATGGTTGTCTCTTTATTCTATGAAATGCAAACGCCATGTAATTGCTTTACTTTTATCACTATGCGTTAGCGATAGTTGTAGAAACAATAGTTGACGAGACGACCACGACGCTACGATGGAGATCAAGGTGTCAAGACAGTGATGATGGAGATCATGACGGTGCTTTGGAGATGGAGATCAAAGCACAAGATGATCATGGCCACATCATGTCACATATTTTGATTGCATGTGATGTTTATCTTTTATGCATCTTATTTTGCTTAGTACGACGGTAGCATTATAAGATGATCTCTTAACTAAAATTTCAAGGTATAAGTGTTCTCCCTGAGTACGCACCGTTGCGACAGTTCGTCGTGCTGAGACACCAGGTGATGATCGGTGTGATAGGCTCTATGTTCAGATACAACGGGTGCAAGACAGTTTTGCACATGCGGAATACTCAGGTTAAACATGACGAGCCTGGCATGTACAGACATGGCCTCGAAACACTAGAGACCGAAAGGTCGAACGTGAATCATATAGTAGATATGATCAACATAGTGATGTTCACCATTGATGACTACTCCATCTCACGCGAAGATCGGACATGGTTTAGTTGATTTGGACCACGTATCATTTAGATGACTTGAGGGATGTCTATCTAAGTGGGAGGTCTTAAGTAATTTGATTAATTTAACTTAATTTATCATGAACTTAATCCTGATAGTATTTGCATATCTATGTTGTAGATCAATAGCTCGCGTATAGCTCCCCTGTTTTAATTTTGATATGTTCCTAGAGAAAACTAAGTTGAAAGATGCTAGTAGCAATGATGCGGACTGGGTCCATGATCTGAGGATTATCCTCATTGTTGCACAGAAGAATTATGTTTTTGATGCATCGTTAGGTGACAAACCTATTGCAGGAGAAGATGCAGTTGTTATGAACGTTTGACAAGCCCGGTATGATGACTACTTGATAGTTTAGTGCGCCATGCTTTACGGCTTAGAACTGGGACTTTAAAAATGTTTTCAACGCCATGGAGCACATGAGATGTTCCAAGGGGCGAAAATGTTATTTCATACTCATGCCCGTGTTAAGAGGTATGAGACCTCTGACAAGTACTTTGCCTATAAGATGGAGGAGAATATCTCACCTAGTGAGCATATGCTCAGAATGCCTGCGTACTACAATCGCTTGAATCAAGTGGGAGTTAATCTTCCAGATAAGATAGTGATTGACAGAGTTCTCTAGTCACTATCACCAAGTTACTAGAACTTCGTGATGAACTATAATATGCAAGGGATGATGAAAAAGATTCCCGAGCTCTTCGCGATGCTAAAATCGGCGATGGTAGAAATCAAGAAAGAGCATCAAATGATAATGGTTAACAATACCACTAGTTTCAAGAAAAAGGGCAAGGAAAAGAAAGGGGACTTCAAGAAGAATGGCAAGCAAGTTGCCTCTCCTGTGAAGAAGCCCAGAAACTGGACCCGAGACTGAAACTTAGTGCTTCTACTGCAAAGGAAATGGTCACTAGAAGCGGAACTGCCCCAAATACTTGGTGGATAAGAAGGATGGAAAAGTGAACAAAGGTATATTTGATATACATGTTATTGATGTGTACTTCACTAGTGTTCATAGTAACCCCAGGGTATTTGATACCAGTTCAGTTGCTAAGATTAGTAACTCAAAACAGGAGTTATAAAATAAACAGAGACTAGTTAAATATGAGGTCACGATGAGTGTTGGAATTGATTCCAAGGTTGATATGATCAAACATCGCACACTCACTCTATCATTGGGATTAGTGTTGAAATTAAATAAATGTTATTTGGTGTTTGCGTTGAGCATGAATATGATTAGATCATGTTTATTGCAATACGGTTATTCATTGAAGTAAGAGAATAATTATTGTTCTGTTTACATGAATAAAACCTTCTATGGTCATACACCCAATGTTAATGGTTTATTGAATCTCAATTGTAGTGATACACATATTAATAATATTGATGCCAAAAGATGCAAAGTTGACAATGATAGTGCAACATATTTGTAGCACTGCCGTTTAGGTCATATTGGTGTAAAGCGCATGAAGAAACTCCATGCAGATAGGCTTTTGGAATCACTTGATTATGAATCATTTGATGCTTGCGAACCATGCCTCATGGGCAAGATGACTAAAACTCCGTTCTCCGGAACAATGGAGCGAGCCACTGACTTAATGAAAATATTACATACCGATGTATGCGGTCCAATGAGTGTTGAGGCTCGCGGTGGGTATCATTATTTTCTTACCTTCACAGATAATTTGAGCAGATATGGGTATATCTACTTGATGAAACACAAGTCCTAAACATTTGAAAAGTTCAAAGAATTTCATACTTAAGTGCAGAATCATCGTAACAAGAAAATAAAGTTTCTACAATCTGATTGCAGAGGCGAATATTAGAGTTACGAGTTTGGCCTTCATTTAAAACAATGTGGAATAGTTTCACAACTGACGCCACCTGGAACACCACAGCATAATGGTGTTTCCTAACATCGTAACCGTACTTTATTAGATATGGTGTGATCTATGATGTCTCTTACCGATTTACCACTATCGTTTGGGGTTATGCATTAGAGACAACTGCATTCATGTTAAATAGGGAACCATCTAAATCCATTGAAATAACCCCGTATGAACTGTGGTTTGGCAAGAAACCTAAGCTGTCATTTTTTAAAGTTTGAGGTTGCGACATGATAACCCACAAGTATAGGGGATCGTTTGTAGCCTTCTTTGATAAATAAGAGTGTTGAACCCAATGAAGAGCTAAAGGCAGAACAAATATTCCCTCAAGTTCTATCGACCACCGATACAACTCTACGCACACTTGACGTTTGCTTTACCTAAAACAAGTATGAAACTATTTTGCAATAATAAAACTACGAGTACTTTGAGAGAATAAAACTATGAATAAATTGCAAGGTAATAAAAGTGGATAGCTTTTGTCAACAATAAAGTCATTTGTCCCTAGGCAATCCATAACAAGTACCGGTATTCATTCATGCAATTCTATATGAGGGAGAGGCATGAGCTAACATACTTTCTCTACTTGGATCATAAGCACTTATGATTGGAACTCTAGAAAGCATCCGCAACTACTAAAGATCATTAAGGTCATGAAACCCAACCATAGCATTAAGTATCAGGTCCTCTCCTAGTAGATGCATAGCAACGAGAGGGGAAGAGTGTGTCCACGTACCCTCGTAGACCGAAAGCGGAAGCGTTAGCTTAACACGGTTGATGTAGTCGAACGTCTTCTCGATTCAACCGATCAAGCATCGAACGTACGGCACCTCCGAGTTCTGCACACGTTTAACTCGATGACGTCCCTCGAACTCTTGATCCAGCAAAGTGCCGAGGGAGAGTTTCATCAGCACGACTGCGTGGTGACGGTGATGGTGATGTGATCTGCGCAGGGCGTTGCCTAAGCACTAGGACAATATGACCGGAGGAGTAAACGGTTGAGGGGGGCGCCGCACACGGCTTGGAAAAATTGTGTCTCTAGGAGGCGCCCCCTCCCACGTATATAAAGGAGGGAGGGGAGAGGAGGCTGGCCAAGGCGCGCCCCCAAGGGGAGGAGTCCTACTAGGACTCCAAGTCCAATTCGGACCCCCTTTCCTTTCACCGGAGAGGGAAGGGGGAAGAGAAGGGAATGCAACTGGTCACCAAGAAGAAGACATAGCTTTACTAAAATTCATTGCACAAAAACCGAACAGATATCAGTAAACTAAAACACCTGCCAGGATGCTAAGATAACCCAAGAATGAACAGGGAGCATAAGTCGGTTCAAGACAAAACATCCTTCTGGGAGAGCGTTGAGTGACTCTTTCCAGTGTTCCCTCTCAGGTGTTCATGGCAATCACCCATGCTACTCCTCCGATGAATACCTCCGCCAGTAGACCAGGGTGATTGATAGAGATGCCAGGGTCAGTTGACCTTATGATGCGGAGCATCCTATGGACATCACCATGTCAAGAGCCACTTCGCCAAGTGACACGTCTGACTTCTACCTCTTGCATTCAAAGGTGAATCATCTCCTTTACACGTGTCCACTTGCCCCCTTCGAGGATGGTATACTACTTGGCCCCTCTCTCGTGTGCATACATAGGTGTGAGCGGAGCTACAGATTCTTTGAGGAGGAGCCCAAGCAGAAGAGTACAACTACACCATCCACGAGGAGAACGCACGGAAGAAGGAAGCTCGACAAGTCCAAGGAAAAGGACGGGAAGACAAAGGCGAGTAGGAGGAAGAAGAAGCACGGTCTAGAAGACCCCATGCGCACGGCCCTTTTGGACCCCGTGCAGACGGCCTATCCAGAGAGTTTCTGGATACCCCATGCGCACGGGCCCCAAAAGACCCCGTGCACACGGGACCCCCGTGCCCACGGGGCTGACTTAGCCCGTGCGCATGGGCCTACCTACGAGTTGGCCGGGGAATGCCCCATTTGCTCCTCCTCTCGTCCCTCACCTTCAGCCACCTATATATTTCGTCCCTAGGTCATTTGTTAGGGTTAGCAAAGTATATGACTTGATTTAGTGAGCTTTGCTCCTTGTACCTCCTCTTGAGAGAGAGAGACCTCTCCCATGGAGATCAAGACCTCCTATGGAGAAGATCCCTAGTGGATAGATCCCCATCATAGGATCATCAAGACCTCATTCCTCATAGGATTAGGATGAACTAGTTACCATGTATCTTCCTTTGTTGTTCTTGGATCAATGTGACCTCTTGTGTGTTCTCGGATCTAGCATATGTGTGATTGGATCTAGTAAATTTGAGTGTTTCCCCTCTCTTGTGTTCTTCGTGTTATTGGGGATTTCCCCTCCAATTTGTGAAAGATCTCCATCTAGGGTTCCACCCTACAACATCTAGGTATCTATAGCCAGGTTGATCACGAAATTGGAGCCCCCCCCCCTCTTTGTTTTCTAGCCTAGTTTTGTTGATTTTGTCCCAATTTCGAAAATTCGCCACCAAAAATAGCCCCATTTTTTTGATTTGTTGGTTTGATGAAGTTTTGTTGGATTTGATCCACGGATT